>NC_057890.1:2121807-2421807 GCF_019740435.1 Gambusia affinis
ACCTTCAAGTATAAATCAACTGAGCTCCAAGCCAAGAGTTGCCTCTCACTGAACAACCACACTCTGGTTGGGGCGCTCCTCGGTACTTCTCTGAAAATAACTGCCAAAGCAACCGTTGAGTTGTAGGGAAGGTGAGGTACAGTATCTGTTTATAACAGCGCGCTAGCTGTGACTACAACTACAATAATAAGGCGGTAAACATAAGGAACTTACAAACAAAACTTCCTATCTTTTCCCTGCCACTCTCATTCTAGATAAGCACGATCTCTCTGGGACACTGCAGATATGCTGCTGATTTTAGTGTACGTAAGGTACATCCACTGGAGTGTTTTTTTATTCAGAAAATAAGCAAATTACTTTGATTCACTTTGACTGAATTGAAACCACCCAGGTTCAAACATCCAAAAGTTGCATCAGTCTGTTATTCTGGTTTTACCTGGTTTCTAATATGAAGACAATATGAGCGAGATGCATTCTCCAGTTTAAAGACCCTTCAGAAAATCAATTAGTGTTCTAATTAAATAAATCAAACACAGATCCAGTTGTGGAAAAAATACATTGGGTGCATTCACATCAGCCTGTTATAGTTTGCTTTAATCAAAGTCTACTTTGTTTGTCTAGAAAGTCTGTTTCGTTCGGTGAGGTGTGACTCCATAACGGATCTCTGATCTGGACCAAAAGGTTGAACTTGGGGTCTCGTGTGTCAGTACTGATTTCTCCATCAGTAATTTCTGTGAAAACAAATTTCACAACACCTAACAGCTTCACCTAACATCAAACCATTTGATGGGACTGGTGGTACACAACTCCCTTATCCATGAAGATGTCAAAAGCCTCTGCACTGAAAATGACCTTTTACAGAAAAACGCCCAAAATACACAAGGAAATAACTTACTGTAGTTTCCTGCGTCACTGCTGCACAAGTGAACATGTGTTGGCAACGCAACCAATGTAGGCCACGTCACAGGACAGATATCAGGACACGTATATGTATCTTAGACTCAAGTCATGAAAACAGACACTTCTAAGTTGACTTAAATTTGCATCTTGAAACGTCAATACCTGACTTAGACTCTAGATCTTGAACTCTTTATTTCATGTAACATTGCATGAAAATAAGCTGTTAAGTGTAATGCTTGATTTGTGCTTGACACATCCTAGAGGGCCGCACAGCAGGGCGTTCAAATTGCGTCATTTCAATAACCACGCCCCTTTAGGTATTGTCCGTGCAGACAAAGTTTTTGACACCGTGCACCCTGGAAACTTAGTAACTACGTGTAGAGTTCCACAAAAAACATGGTGGACAAGAAAGAGCGCCTCCTTGTGGAGGTTCAAAAAGACAGACATTTTAATGATTCAAACAATAGTGACAATAACACCATGGTGTCGGCAAGGTGCTAATAACAACAGTGTTTTTAATAGGTGCCCTACACTGCCTCCTACAGTCTGGGAGAATATTGATCTGATTCCACCTGTAAATCATTTGAGTTAATGATTTACTCTGTGAGTTACCATTGTGTATTAAAAAATTGTTTGCCATATTAACATCACAAAATGAAGATCTGAAGGAACATTAATATCGCAGCATACTCCTGTTTTTGTTTTCTGCTGGAAACAGAGGCGACACATTTTTTAACGTTTTCTTCGCCTTTCTCTTTGAAGTTGCCATGAAAAGTGTGTGTGGGGGGGAGGGGGGGATGACGACAAAGCAAAAAATGGCAATTGGTGTCAGAGTTAAAATTAGCTAAAGAAGTTTTCTCCTTTTTTTTTGTATTTTGATGGGGTCATTTTTGACAGTGTTGCCATCTACTGGCCTGGCATGGATATTTCAGAATTTGTCTAGGAATACTGCTTTGGATTTGTTTTTCTTCAAACAATATGAAAAGGGTTCAACAGAATAAAACTTACTCCGACTGGGTTCCCCAGTTACTATAATCCACTTTTATAAAAACTGAACAGATGTGGTCACAGCTGGTGATGCTGGTATCCATATATTACTCTGTCCTCTTGAGCACTGTGAAGCTGTGTTGTAAAACCTGTGCAAACCTTTGATCAAGTCATAAAAAATGCTGCATTAACCATCTTGGGTACAACAGTCCCACGCTCATATCAAGTATGCTGCACTAAATGTCAAATTGCCACACTTCAACCCCTGACATTGTTTTAAAATTGCTGCAATTCACTGAATTTAATCACGGTTGAATGTAATTTCCTCTGTGGGCCTTAATAAGGTATTAATGACCAAAACCCCGTCTGCGAATTGGGGGCCGTCTACAGGCGGAGCCCATGAGCAATACACTCTCTCTCATATTAATGCAAATATACAGGGAAATGTGTTTCTAGTGGCAGTCCAGTCTGTGATGCATTGCCTTAAATTTAAATGCAGTGTAATGATTGCAGGGTAGTCGTACAGTTAGTAGTGGACAGACCAAAATGAAGATGAGAAACTTTGTATTAAATGTGAGACATTTTATTCCTGCTGCGATAAAGAGAAACTCACACCCGTTCCATTTGTCTCCTAACATATCTGCGTTGGAATGTGAAAGCTTTAAGTGATTGTGTTCTGTGTCTCGTTGTTTCAGTAACTGACTAACCATTTCCATTCCTGAATGTTCAATGTGTCGCAGACTTCTTCTACTAACTGGAAATTGTAATCCAGCCATGTGTAGTGTTTGGTGTGCACACACAGACATGCAGCATGCTTTCCTTTGCTTTTTGGTGACAATCGTGGGAATACGTCTCTCTGCCCAGGGCGCCATTCTGCCAAGGGGCAGCACAAGAAAAGCACTAGCTGCGTTTCTGTTACAAATGTCCGCAAAATGTTGTCAGTATTCTGCTAATGTCGAAAAAACACAATTTTGGAATTGCGGTGTTTCTGTTAAATAAGAAACAATTAAAATCACATGATTAAGCTTGTTTATACAATAAACAAGCTTAATCATGTGCTTAAACACTTTGCAATGGAAACAAAGTGTTTCCATTGCAGTTTTGCAAAATGAACCTGTTTCAATACTTCAAAAAGAAATCACCGCAACTTTGTATTGAGAAACTAGAGTTTTTTCAAAATTGGCGTGTTTCCATTAAGCAAATTTATTTTCAAAAAGTCAAATTGCGTAATTATATGGTCACTGTAAATGCAGCTAGTGTCAGTTGTGCCCACATGTTTTCCATTCCTTAACTGCATGTTCAATTTTGTATTGATTACTGTATAACCACTGTAAGTATGACAATAGGCCACAGGTGACTAATAGTTCCAGCTGTAATTCAGATTTGAAACAAACCTGAAGGGCTGTTTTGGTGTTGCTAAGTATTGGATCCTCTCTAGGTCAAAGTTTTATCTCATCAAACCTGAACTGGATTGTTTTACCCTAAACATAGAAGTCATTATTCTTGTGAATTTTCAGACTTTGGGCTGTGGGTTGGGTCAGGACATCAGGGTCCGCCCAGGACACCATTCATGCAAGAACCACCAAAGATGCTACATGCAGAAAAAACAAAACACACATTTTGATTTCAAAATGAATTTGATCTTTGAAAGCAATCATAAACAAAAAGGGAGAGGGGGCGGACGCCTTTGTCTTGGCTTTTCCCTTGCCTTCAGCTAACAGGTGTACTGCGAATCATGAAAACACATGTCCATCTGTGTTGCACACCTTAAACCACATTCTGTTATTACCCTGGAGTCGAGATGACGCTCAGTAATGAGCTGACCTGATGAGATGAATCTGCTGCTGAAGGCAGAGTGATCGCTGCTGGTCTCAGAACAAAGCCTGTCCTGCTCATGGTTTCAGCCACTGTTGTTGCTTTTGTTTTTTTAAGACTATAACTTGGTTTCACTTAGATACAACAGAATGGAAAAATAGAATGTTGTTGAGTTTGTTTGTTTTACGGATTCAGTTGAAAAAGTGAAACTCACACATTGATCTTTTGCATTTGAAGCATTAGTTAATCATTTTAAACATCATGGTTAACAGTTATTGAAAACCCAAAATTCTAATTCTCAGAATATCGGAATGTTACTCACGACAATTCAAGTACATCATTTGAAAGTTGAGTGGATGGAAAAACTCTGGTAGAAAAAGCTGAACTTGCTAAGAGGGAGATGATCAGATGTGAAAATGCAGATGAGTTGAAAATTGCTAAGATAAATGACTTGTGCTTCACAATAATTATCTTGTTTTTCCTTCCACTCAACTTTCTGTGTTTCTTGGCTAACCCTTGAACAGGGTTCATTGCCAATGACCTTTTGTGGAAGAAGTTTGCCGGTAAAACTGTAGCCAGCATTCTGACCCATGATTGTGTTGGCTGTAACTTGTCCATAAGGTTTCTGGTTTTGTTATATTTAATATTGTAGACAATTGGCTTGGTTTATTTATTTATTTTTTAAGTCATAACAAGTAAAATGGCCATAAATAATCACTTAAGTGTCACTCTGTGTTCAATCAATCTATAAAATATGAGTTTCAGTTTTTGAATTGGACTTGATGAAATAAATAAACTTTTCTGTGAGATTTGAACTCATTGAAATGTTCCACCTTCCTCTCCTGCGCTCACTGAGTAGAACTGACTTTACAATCAAGTCTACCTAATAACACCGCCCCCTGCTGGCGGCAGGCCGCTCAAACCGGATTTTAAATCAGTTTTCTTTCTACTGTCCAGGCTTTTATTTCATAAACTGATCCACGGTTTCTACATGTTCTTGTAAAAATACAACCGAATGTTTATCTTTTGAAATAGAACAAAAGAATATATAAATGAATTAAATTTAGCACTCAGCTTTGTAAGAGTAGCAGAGAATGAGCACTGAAGCACTTCTGACGATCAGAAGAAATCTGAATTACTTGAAATATTAAGTGTGAATTGTGAAAGCCCAACTGATGCTGTATATAATAAATCTATATGCTATTAACCTCAAAAGACCTTTTAATGTGCAGTGCATTTATTTTTATCTGTAAAGCCCAATGGAAAGTCATGGAAATGAAATGTTATTTATTAAATTATATATAAAGAAATAAAAATGTGACGTGCACCAATAGCCTTATCAAATTAAAAGTATTTTTTTTATTTGCAGATTTTCTGAAAGAAATGATACCTTTTAGGATTTGCTTAAATTTGAACAAAAGATTATGTTAACATAAATATTGATTAATATCCCCATTTTGGATAGTTTTTGTAGACATAAATGACTTGGAAAACTAATAAATGCTCTGTTTATCTTTGGCATATATTCATACATATTTAAGGTTTATGCTCCTTGAATTACTTTTTTTAAAAACTTTTTTCTTTTGATTGATTAGTTTATGTTACTTTTTCACATTGTTAAATATGTAAAGAGGCAGAAATAATCTTATGGTCCAGTAATAATACGTTCATACCAGATTAGGATGATCAAATGGTAATATAAAATTCAGATTTTAAATTTTGATTATTTTTTACAGTGGGAAGCTGTCCAACCCAACATGGCCCTGTGTGAAACAATAATGATGGTTCCACAGTAATTGTCCTCACGAATAACTAGCAGTAAGTTTTTCACATCTGAGGAGTTTTCAGTCAGATGGAAGGTTTGCTAAATTGTTTGTAAGTCTAGACTTTGACTAAGCCACTCCAGACAGCAGTCATCAGGCCCTGGTGTGTCTAGTAAAATTGATCACAGATTATTCACAACTTAACTTAAGGATCAGTTATAATTTGTCACAAAGGGCCAAGTTATTTTGGACAACTTTTACCCTTAATAAATACCATTTTAATTTGAAAACTGAATTTTGTGTTTCCTCCAATTATCTGTATCTGATATCAGAATTAGTCTGACCATCTGAAACATTTTTAATAAATTTGTCTGGGCAGACTCTTTATCATGCCAGTGTATAAAATACAACCAGCTTTTCCCACATTAAGTTCTCATGTTTCCAAAGAAATAAACAAATGAGCCAAAATGTCTAAACAAAAGCCATGTTTATCTCTGTCTCTTCATGGTAGTTCTAATCTACTGGATCCGTCTCGCCCTGTGAGTTCTGAGCTGATGTTCCTGTGTGAAGAGAACAGTTTGTGTTTTAATGACCTGGTAGAGGGCTACTGGTAGGCTAACGGATGGTAACATCTTTAGCTGCTTAGCTAACTGTGCCTTACTGTGCTGTACGAACTGAACATGAACAGTGATGATGTTTTCCGATGGCGTTCCGATGTCTGTTCCAGCGTCTGCTGTTTACTAACCTCTGCAGTCTTCCTGTTCCTGTAAATACTGTTTTATGTAGCTAAAAACCTAAAGCTGTTGCGAAATCTAACTTGCACATTTATCGCTTGTCCTCCTTATATTCCAACGGTCTGTACTTATAGTTATGGCTGTACCTATATTCTGTGTATAACCACATTTATGGCAGTTGTGTAGTTGTGTGCTCAGTCCAGTAGCAGACGTGTTGCTTTCTCGTCAGGCCTGCTCTTCTGTACGGCATTACTTTCCTCAGTATGTGTCAGTCCTTCCACTACCTCTGCAACTGTCATGAGGGAAAGAACCACATGAGTAAAGCATACTGAATTATGTCTTTCTATTGCTACCAAGAAGCTGTCACCAATTATTCTGAACAAATAAAATGTATATATTAGGATAAAATACCAATGGTTGTCTCTTCTGTTTCTCCAACCAGAAAACTAATTGCCTGGACCAAATAAAATGAACAAGTGTCTAAAACATGAGATATCTATGTCAGGAATACTTGTTCAACCCCATTTTGAATATTGATAATATGCTGAGGGGTTGAGGCAACCTTAAAGGATGGTGTGAGAATACAAGCAGTCTCTGTCACAACTAGAGTTGAACAGTCAATGCTCTGTTAGAGCATTGACTGAGCATTGAGCAATTGAAAACTGACATTCAGACTGAATGTCAGTTTTCAATGAGACACACCAAGCCGAGCTCCTCCCACTGCAGTTTACATCATAATGGTGTTTTTCATTAGTAAAGACAGAGATTATAACTCAGAGGAACAATTATTACAAGATCACTGGAGGAGGATGATTGACAAGCATTGACATTTTATTTTATTTTCTATGTTACTGGAATCCCAAAGGAAACAAATGGAAGGTTTTGGTGGGACGTTTACCCTCTGCATCGGACCAGAACAGAGCAGGAGGAGTTCAGAGTTTTAGTCCAACAGTACTTCCTCTCAGCCTCAGACAATAGTTCCTCTAAACTATCCATCCTGCTCTGTGGCTGAAAAACCGGATTCTGGAAGTTGAGTAGTTTGGTCTGTTTTCCACGTAAACAAACATTCCCACAAAATTCTGACCAAACTCACAATAGTTTCACATGCAGAGGGTGGCGAAACGTTCACCAGGGAGGATGTGACGAGAAGGAATGGACGACCTGAGAAAAGAAACGACGCAACTACCGACACACAACTGTGACAACGAGAACCGATTTTGGCCCTTTTAATCTTTTAACAAGCCAGCACAACAAGTGAAATGATCTGGATGGGATCAGTATCTCCCCTCTGGACTCTTAGATGAAGCTTTGATGGGTCCAGACCATCCGAACCACCAATTAGAGAGCTACTAATCAAGTCTCTTCCCTCCATTAATTCTGCTCAGCCAGATTCTCCAGCCCACAAATTAAAGATCTAAACAAGACCGCTCCCTGAGTACAGCTCCCAGGTGTCTCATTAGTATGCAGTGTTTTGGTGCTGCCGTCTGTGTCAGTGATGGCTGAAGACCCTCGGGCGGTAAGGGGTCACTGTGAAGATGCAAGAGTTCACCTCTTGTGCGAAGGACAACTGGAGACATTGTTGGGTTACGAACGGAGAAGAAAACTGCCATGGAAACATCGTCAAACAGTGTTTCATGTGTTGCTGCCAGCTTTTTGGTTGGTTGTTTTAAGTTCTGGTGGTTGACAATTAGTTGTGATGCCAGCTCTCACACCAACCACACTGCACTGGCAATCGTTGGTTAAATAATAAAGGGGATCAGAGGAGATGCTATCTTTGTCTACTGCAAGCTATTCCAGTAGCTTTAGCTCAATTAATTTTCTCTTCATGCTTTTCCACTAGTTTTGTTAAGGGACTGTACATTGAAATTAACAGTTAAGCACATCATGAACATCAAAAAACAACCAGGAGTTAGTTAATAGTCGGTGGATGTCATTGCCTCGTAATTCTATTGTGAATCTGTCTTGAAGTTCGGTAGTGTAAGATATCGACAACGTAGCTAGGTGTGACGAGCTAAGCCACATTTTGTGTGGACATGCTGAGAAATCTTGCAGCTTCAGCAAAACAGATCTCATGCTTCACAGATACCACTTTACACAACTGCCTTTCAAATATTGCAGCAATAACCCAATAATAACATTATTTAATCTCATGTGACACTATGCACACTCTCTGACTGCGCTGATAAAGATTCACTCACCGTTGTTGGCAGAATTCTTGAAGCTGAAAGTGAAACTGATAAAACTGGCAGAGGATTGAGCTTTGAAGTTTTATCCTGAAATGATCAGTTGATCTCTCAACATGGAAAAAGGAAGATCAAACAAGTTAAAATATGATTTAAGATCGGATCCTGTGAGAAATGACTGCACTCAGAAATCAGCTTCCGGTCAGAACTCCAGCTTTAACCTGATTTCTGACAGATCACTGCTTTTTTTTTTTTACCCCTCCAGGGGGTCTTTTATGGGCTCTAGTGTCCCTTATTTGAAAGTAGGCTGACAGGAATGGGGGAAGGAGAGGGAGGAAGACATGTGGTAAATGTCGAGGGGTCCGGGAATCGAACCCGCGACGGCCGCGTCGAGGACTCAAGGCCTCCAAACGTGGGTCACGCTGTCCCCTACGCCACCACAGCATGGCCACAGCTCACTGCTTTAACAGTCACTCCAGGGTTTCATCTTCAAAGACGTTTTCTGAAGAGACTGTCTGCTCCAAGGTCAAAGATCATCTGATATGGTGGCCTTCTGCAGCCCCGAGTGACCAGGATGCTCAGCTGGAAGTCTAGTTTGCTGCCATCATAAAACCAAACCGTGTCACGTTCAGCCAAAGATGTTGATTGTCAGACTGTGATATGAT
Source organism: Gambusia affinis (assembly GCF_019740435.1). Taxonomy (NCBI): domain Eukaryota; kingdom Metazoa; phylum Chordata; class Actinopteri; order Cyprinodontiformes; family Poeciliidae; genus Gambusia; species Gambusia affinis. The sequence goes on from NC_057890.1 coordinate 2,130,855, forward strand.
GACACTGAGACAATGTTACCAGTAAAATGAAATCCCAGCAATTCTCTCTGACCTAATCCCAGTGTGGGGTCGGTCACTGCCTTAACTTTTACTTGAGGTGACAGAACAAGAGACGAGTTTCTTGCTGAATTTTTTGCTTATCAATCAGTCAAATTTTGCACCTTTCAGCAACAAGGCATTTCAAACTGCGTTATATCATAAAAACACAAAAATACAAAATTTATCCCTAAACAGAAGTTATGATGAAGCTGAAACTATTCTGAAAGAGAACTTTACAAAAGATAAAACGGAAGTTGTGATATTTCACCATGATTTCCATTTTACCATTCTGTTGTGGCTTTTGCATTTCGTTGACCTTTACAGAACAATGATGAAAAGATCCAAAATGTTTTAATCCTTCTCTACTTTTCATCTGGACGTGTGAACATGACGCGGGTCTTAAGAAAACAGTCAGAAAAAGCTCTGCTCCTGCGTTTCCTCTCTGCTCCGTTGCGTCAACAATCACAGATTCAGACTTCATCTGAGATGCGGCGCTGCCAGCTGGCTGATATCCAGCGCATACTAAGTCAATTCTGCTGCCAGCCCCTGGTTACACAGTGTATGCTCTGAAGCAATAACAGAGTACAATCTAACCTGGAAAAAAAAAAAACGCTCTTCCTGCGGCGGTTGAAGGCCCTGTTATCATGCAGCATGCAGCCGCTGTGCGTACCAAACCAATAAAAGCTTCGGCCCGGAGGCGTTCTGACCCAAACCGGACCTCAAACCGATACGGCCAAAAGCTACAAGCTGCTCCGGCGTCTCAACAAGACACACATTAACCTTCCTGCCGTTATTTTTCTGCAGAGATCTCCCACTTTGAAGTGCTTTCCATTTAACCTTCATTTAACTCTGGTGTCATGCGCTCCCCCTGCGCTCCGTTCTGACAGCGGAAGCCTTTAGAAGTCAGGAAAGGGCCCGAGGCTGTAGGCGGCACATCAGCACATCTGTCTGCTCCAGCGGCAGGTTGTGGAGTGAGGAGCTGGCTGTTGGCTCCCGCTGCAGGTCTTCTGCCTTTCACAGGCAGCGTTTCACTGGACCTGTGTGTCAGAAGCTCAGTTTGAAAACACAGGCTACAGCAATCCTGCTTCTACAGAGGAGAGGAGCTGGACGCTTCAGAGCAGAGTGGCGACGGGATGTGGAGTTCAGCACTACGGCGTCTTTACGTTCCGCTTTGGTTTCAGTTTTTTTTTTTTTTAATAAAAAATTCATTTTTAAAAAGAAAAGACACAGTTTAGTAAATGCTTTGCTAAATTAACCTTTTTTTGATATGAATGTGTGATCAATACTGTATATTTACATAGATGTTTTGTTGGGGTTTTTTTTTGCAAAATTTTGCCCCTGATACCCATTGCATCTAAGATACTTAAACTATGAAATATGCCTTTAAACATTATGCAATTATGCATTTAAGGTTTGTATATATTTTTTTCAATGTATGCATTTAAATTTTAAGTTAAGCTATCACAATCATTTCTGGTATAATTTGTAACATTCCTGGGCGTGCTGTGGTGTCGTAGGGGATAGCGCGACCCACATATGGCGGCCTTCAGTCCTCGACGCGGCTGTCGCGGGTTCGATTCCCGGATCCGGCGACATTTGCCGCATGTCTTCCCTCCTCTCCATCCCCCTTTCTTGTCAGCCTACTGTATAAGGGACGCTAGAGCCCACAAAAAAAAAAAATATATATATATATAATATATATATATATATATATATATATATATATATATATATATATATATATATATATATATATATATATATATATATATATATATATATATATACAAACCAGTGATTTATTTACTGGTTGTCTCATTTTGTCGCTTTATTGTAATAACTTTAATAGTATAAAATAAAAAATAACTTTACAATAGTGTGACATGTTTTTTTTAACCTGATTTTTCATATGAAATATTTCAGAGCTCATGGAATTTGACTTAACATGGTCTTGGATGACTTCTAAAACCAAATGTTTAAAGGTTCATAAAACAGTTTGACTGAACTGCTATGAGATGTTTTAATATAGAACAGTTTATTGTAGTTTATTTTAGCTCTGCTCGCACTAACTGTTAGCTTTAGCTTTTTAAAACCACCTCTCTAAGAGACTGAAGGCTCCTCACTGCAGGTAAATTTTCAACCGTCCTCTAGAGCACCACATCATTTTCAGTTATGTGCTGAAAATTGTTCTTTGACTTTAAAAATAAATCAGAACCCTGTGAAGATGGACAAAAATAAAAATGGTTTTACCGCTGACTTCAGAATTCAACACTGAAAAAAATCTCCACTGCTCGACGGAAAACCAAAAATTCAGTCAGGAGCTCAATATTTATTGAAGGTAGGTTGTTAACTCCTCAGAATCTCTCTGCAGAATCCCGTCAGTTAACACTAACCAACCCATGTGATCGCATGTCAGTAAATGAACTGCATGTTATTTTTCAGTCGTGATTTTCACATCCTGTAAGTCTGCGAAAAAGTAAATAATTTAAAAGAAAACCAGTAAGGACATTAAAAATTCATCTTTGCAGACACTCCAAGTATTTTAACAAGATCATTCTTGGTTTGAAAAGTTTGACCTTCATTTTCTTCGCTTGTTATCAGTTTTAACTTTTGCTCGGTTTTCCTCCAGCCTCTGAGGTTTCTCTTATTATTATTATCTGGAGCTACAGTTGCTGCTCTGATTTCTTCATTTTCACATGGAAACTTCCTCTCCCCCTAAACATGTTCAGTTCTGTGCTGAAAATGGTCCTTTGGCTGCTAATGGATGCGGCTCATCGGAATGTGTCTCTGCTGGTGACGGGCTCCGTCTCAGTGTCGGCTGTCTGGAGAACAGCAGCAGGGATGTCGGTGCTGACGCTTCAGTTTTTCCGTCTAATTGAGGGTTTTTAGGGCTCAGCAACGGATTTATCAAGTCTTCAAGCAGAGCACTCTGATTTGGGTTCCACCGGCACCAGCAGTGTGCGGGGTGGGGATGACGAGTCCAGAAGGAAGATGGTTTTTGAGCATCTGAGAATGTTTCCAGGGTTTTCCAAGGGTGAAGATCTGCTGAGCCTCTTGGATCTGCCCCGTCTCCCGGGGTTACCTCCTGATGACGCTGTGCTTAGTGGGAAGCGTGGAGGGGGAAGGAAAGTCCATCCCATTAGTTAGGGCCCCCGCATGGAAAATAAAACCCGCTCCAAACTCAAAAACAGGCCACATTGTGTGCAGGGATCTCCTCCATCACGTCTTGCACATAGAGGGCGCTGTAGGCCTGATTTTGTCTGCACTCCTTTCACGTGTTATTCCAAGGAAGATATTTATAGGACCTGGCTTCACAGGAGGAGAGTTTTCTCGAGGTGATTCTTTTCTTTTGTTTACAGACAGACAGACAGACAGACAGACAGACAGACAGACAGACAGACAGACAGACAGACAGACAGACAGACAGACAGACAGACAGACAGACAGACAGACAGAACATCTTCATGTCTTTTGTCTTCCAGAGAGACAAACTCTGAGATCATTCATCAGTCCCTCATGGAAAACCGATGACTGCGGCTCTGGGGAAGTTGCAGGAACAAGACAGGAAGTTGATGCAGGACACGTTCGTTTCATACACAGACTAAGACTTGGTTTGCTGACAGTTGTTGGTCCGGAGCTGGAAGCTTTTCTGTTTCTTTCCTGATTGAGATTTCTGAAAATTGAGATTTCTGAATGTAATAATTTTACACTTAATTAACCAATTTCTAACAATCTGTGCAATCCAGCCCAAATATTAGACTTTTGTCTGTTCAGACAGAAATAACAACATATTTAGATTAATATTTATTATGTATCTATTTAACTTGTTGTGTTTTTAATAGGTGAGGTTTTATTTAGCTTAATAATTTATAATCTTCTCTTGCATCACAGTTGGTAACAGTCTCCATCTTCTTGGATTATTTATTTATTTATCTTACATGCGTCTTATAACCAGTAGTGACCGATATATCTGTACAGACTGCTTTTTTAAAACTCTGCTTTGTGACTTATTTCTTCATCTTTCTTGTTCACTGCACTGAAGTGTTCAGATGATGCTCTGTCATGGTCTGAAGTGTGACTGACAGATTTGTCTGAGTTGTGGCTCAGTCACCAGGGGGCGTGGTCTGGCTCTTCCAGCAGTGGGCGTGGTCTGGTCACACAATGGATGAAATCTTCTAACCCACCTCTGAGTACATGAGGAGCTGTCGGACGGCCGGAGTGTCCAGCGTCAAAAGAGTCAAAAAGAAACCAGGAAGTCCTCTTATCTCTGTTTAAGCCGTATTCTTAAACCTGATTAAGAAGACGTGGTTTGTCCAATGTAGACCGAACAGTTTTTAGTTTTTGTACAGCAAAACACTGACTCAGATTGTCATGTTTATGCAACATAAAGACGGTTACAAAGTCGGCCTTTAATCACCTGAAGAATATTTTGAGAATTAAGGGACTAATCTCTCAACAAGATCTACAGAAACTCATCAATGCTTCTATCTGTAGTCGCATTGATTACACATTAAAGTTCGGTTGTTGTATCAACCTTCCAGACCCCTCAGCTCTTCTGGTTCTGGTTCCGCTCTGCATCTGGAACCGGAACCAAAGATGGAGAAGCAGCATTCAGCTTCTATGCACCAGAAATCTGGAGGAAAAAAATAAATAAAACTTCCATAAAACTGCAAAACTGTCAAAACACTGAGTCCTTTGAAATCCCAGCTGGTTAGAGCTGCTTCTGAACCATAAGAAATGAAACATTGACCCAACTTCAACGTGTCTTAATGACTTTGATGATCAAAATGGGATGTTTGTCACTGGTTTCCCAGTTGTTGGTTCTGTGCTCTTTTTGTGACATTGTTGTTGTTGTTTTTTTTTTAATGATGTAAAGCACTCTGAACTGCTTTGTTGGTGAAATGTTCTACAAATAAACCTGATTGAATGAGAGTCCAGTCTGTAAGCTACAGACTGGACTCCGAGAGGCTCTGTGATGAAAACCAGACCAGAAACCAGAAAGGGGTTTTTTTTTGTTTTTTTTCTAAACCTGAAAAACATAAAAATGTCCACATTTTTGACTGATTGCACAGCCGGCTGCCTTGCTTGGGCCATTCCTGTCCATGCAGCAAGGTTAGCCAGGATTCATGCAGCAGCAGGCTGCATCCTTCACGCCAGGACGGGAGGTGAAAAGGTCGCCTGTCTGAAAGGTGAACCAGTCGGCCTGTAGATCAAAAAAATCACTTTTATTCACTCTTTTTTATTTTATTTTATTTTTTTATCTTGTGTGTGTAGATGTGCCTCCATCTGCAGCATTCACACCTGGAATTTCTTGCCTTTTTAACTCAATGGATGTGATTGAGATTCATTTGACAGACCAACAAAACCAGCATATAATTGTGAAATAAAAGGAAGGTTTTTGTTTAAATAAACGTCTTAAAAGTGTGGCAAACCTTTTAAGTTCAGCTAATTAACAAATATTCAATTAATATACTCTGAATCCATTTTTTTGTTGCAGCTGGTTGTCCCTGCATATCTAAAGGGAAAATAATTAAAAAAATTTTTTTTTAGTTAATAAATCACTAAATCTATACACTATAGCTCTATTGTCGTTGCATCAGCCTTCCCGGCCGCTCAGGTCTTCTGGTTCGACTCAGAACCAAACATGGAGGAGCAGCATTCAGTTTAAACCTCTAAACTGGAACAAACATCCAGAATATTGCAAAACTGCCGAAACCCTGAGCTGCTTTAAATGGAGGCTAAAAGCTGCTGCCTCGTTGCTGAAATGTGCTACAGAAATAAAACTTCACCTCACCGTTACGAGGTTGGTCTGTACTCCTAAAAGCTACTGCAGTTTGGAATTCAGACATGAAGAAACTGAAGTGCCAGGAATATTTTAGTATTGTATCAGCATACAGTCAGGCTGGACGCCAATATTGACTGTGTTCTGGGTTAGAGAGGGAGAAAGTCTCTGAGCCGCTGGGACTAAACTCATAACTTTTTCTTTTTGACAAACAGTATATTTAGCGCGGCTCAGATGACTCCCAGCCATCCATTTAGATGTGCTGCCACCGCCCGCTGCTGCTCAGGGACTTTTTAAGACATATTGATCCTCCTCTCCAACTTTCATGTCTTCGCTCACCTTGTATATTCCTCCTGCCTCGGTCTGCTTCTGTTCCCTTTGTTTTTCTTCCTCTGCGCTGACGGAACCAGGCGTGTTTAACTCTACCGACGCTGAAACACACTGACTAAAACGCAACAATATTTGATTAGTTTCATGATGTTTTTTTTTTTTTTTTTTCTATGTGAGTGTAAACTAGAGCAATAACAACAACAACAACAACAACAACAAAAAGCTGTGACATTTATTTGTTATACCAGAATCAGAACATGCAGAGCCGCTAAAAAGTTGAATCATTTTGGACGTTTTTGTTGCTTTTCCGAATCAATCAGCACCAATACAATAAAGTCCTTTTTTTTTTTTTTTCTTCGACAAAAAAAACACTACGATAAAACAGTTAATGCTAAAGTAAAAATTTGTTTTTACTATATAACAATAATTGCCATTAAAAAATGTGACTGCATAATTATTCACGCCCCTAACTCAACAGAGGTCCAGTCAGTTTGTCCTCGCCGTCTCACAGTGAGTGGGATGGAGCTGCATCCTCAGGCTTTGAAGAGGGTGAATATTCATCCAGTCACTTCTTTTATGGTGAATAATAAATTAGTTTCCACTTCTGGTTGATTTTTTTATTTTTTATTTTTTTTGGTCAAAACCGAATGACGCTGCAAAAGCCTGATTTGTAAGCTCAATAAAAAGGGTAAAACATCCGAGGAGGAGAACACTTCACTCTTTACAGGAATTGTAACAAACAGTGAATTACAACTCAGGTGAGATTTCAAACTAAAAGTTTAGAAAACTCCAACTTAATACATTATTTTAATGGGGAAAACTACGTGTTTGTTCTAGTTTTTCCTGTACTAGTATTTTATTTTAAAAAAACTTGTATAAAAAGTTTTATTATACTAGGAAAAACTTTTAGACTAGTTTTTTATAGTATAAAAACTAGGAGAAACTAGTATTTTGTAACCTAAAAATGATTAAAGGTGCCAGTGTTTAATTATTTAAAAGATAAAGTAAAGATATTACAAACAGAGACTTCTTAGCCTTGGTGAATTTTCAAAAGTGGAAAGACAAAAAAAAACACTGGGGTCGTTGCCGAACTCCATAAGTCAGAAAAATCTATTTTTCCATCCCATATAGTGAGCAGAATAGCAAAAAAGGTTAAAAAAAAAAATTCTCCTAAACTCACTGACCAAATGGAAGTTGAGTATCCGTCAAACTGTAAGCTTGTACACGTCTGCTGAAACAACTGAAACATCCGGGCAGAACCGCTGGGTTTAGATGACTGAATTTGAATCTGATGCTTTTGAGCAGCCGTTGAAAGGCTGCTGCCTGTTGTCAAGCAGAACGCAACGAACACACCGCCACAAGCAGAGGGAGCCACAAAAAGTGGCCACCCAGAGCACTGGACTGCAGCATACGCATAGAAAATTAAGTGGAAGGAAAAGGTGTGGCAGAGGAAGATGACTGACCTTTAAGGGAGGCATGAAGAAAGTCCATTTAAAGGTCAGTGGAGATTCCTGAGCTACAGTTGTCACAGGCCACATTTGAACAGAACCTGAACCAAATACTGACTGCATGTTCAGAACGTGGACACGACATTTTCACTGTTATTAGGCTGATGATGAGAAACTGAATTTTAAAATGTAAGCCATAAATATAGAAATACACCTTTGAAATGGATATGATTGTGTAATGAATTTATACTTTTAAACTGAATTGCATTACGTTTTGAATCATATTGTTAGTTACTGAAGCCTTACTGAACAAGTCTTGGTTACAATTAATTTAAATTAAAAGGTGAATATGGTCATACACCTGTGTATTAATGTGTAACAACAGATAATTGATCAGCTCGGGTTTTCTTTAAAAGCTATAACATGGAGCAGATTCATCTTTCATAGCTGCGTAATGTCAAGTCTGACTAAATCTCATGTTCATATAAACCCTGTAGGTGGTTTCATCTGTGGACGCTCTGCACCGCAATAAATGAAACAGCTTTGAGTTTGTTCCCAAACGTCTCCATGAAGGGAAAGCTTCCGCTCCATTCTGCTGACCCCTACATCCAGTCTGCTGCAGGGTCACCTGGCGCCTCATGGCACCGCCGCCGCCGCTCTGCTGCTTTATGAGATCAGGTGGCATCAATGGCTTCCACTGCTTCAGTTTGGCCCCCAGAGAGAGGAAAGCAACTCTTCCCTTGAATCTGTTCTCTCTCTTTAGTTTAATATGGATTTGAGCGCTACTCTTGACCTTTTGACCCTGCTGATGGGAACCGCGGCCTCCCTGCAGAACGTTCCACACCACACACATACAGAGCTCAGTCTGGGGCAGAGAACTGGATTCTACTTTGACTGATACTGACTTGGTATTGATATTTTGAATCGATCCGCCCACCTCTACTGCTAAAGGTAGCTTCTTCTTAAGGACAGTGGACAAACACATGGACATAAAACCATCCAGAAGTGAACCACAGCAGTCTCAATAAGATGTACCTGAAGCTTCAATTAGCTTAACATTTGATGTTAAGCTACTTTCAAATTTCAAATTTGTCGCCTTCAAAACAGACGGAGGCACAGAAGAATGGATTCGATGTTTCTTAAAGTCGGACGTAGCGACGATGTGTCTGAAATCAATGGCGTCAAATTCCCCTGCGGTAATGTTTGCAACAACTTTCCAAACTGCAGCCAACTCATTTCCAGAGTTTTCCCACCTCATCTGCTGGACCTGCTTCCCTCCGAGTGGCTGAAGTTCAGGCAGGAAGTGGCTGCGGTTCTAACTGGTCGTTTCTCTGTCAGACAGTGGAGCAAACACGTGGTGATTGGAGGCGACGCAACGGAACCTTGTTAGCGCCGGAGCCTCGGGACGCGAGGCAAACTCAAAGGACAGAGGTGAGAGCGGCTGAGGAAGACATTTCATCTATTCTGTTTGAAAGCCGTCCCTGTCCTCCCCTCAAACACGTCTCCTTTTGTTGCGGCAGAACTCGATGTGTCCACGGGCCACGCTGGCATTAAACTACAAACAGGTTCCCTGAAGCGAGCCAGAGCCGAGGTGGAGGCAGTCCCTCAGGAAGCCTTCCTCCCCTGTGAAGCGTGTGAACATGTGGACGCCCGTCTCTCTAAAACGAGCTCGCCGCGATCCGCAGCGTTCCGCTCGGCTCCGCTTTCCCCACGTCCGGTGTTCATTGACACGTCCCCTTCATGGCAACTACCCTCTCATTACATCTCATGAATAATTTATGAGCTTCCAGCACACAGTTATGCTGCTCCAACTGTTTTCAAGAGATTATTAATGTTAATATGGTTCCGTGTTACTTAGAGTTGGAGTTTAAACAACACTGCACAGAAAGACATAAGGATGTTAGAAAAACACAACCATTCTGACACTGTCCTGTTCTATGTCTCTAACGTTTATCAAACTTATTATTAATTGCTAAATGGCAAAATCAGAGATTATTTCTTACTTTAAATTCTTTACTTTCAAACGTCTTCAAAAAGCATAAGAAGGCCTGGAAAACATCCCAGACTTAAAACAACCAAACACAAATTTAAATTCAACAAAACCTAAATGTAACAAAAAAAATAAAAAATAAATAAAAAATATTCAGCAAGAGAAAAGTTAGGATCTTTTTCAATGTAAAGCAGCTAAAATGACGCACAAGTACGTGGCATCAGGTGGAGATGATTAGAGCATCGGGACATTTTAATGGAGCTTATTCTGCCTGAGGCCTCCAGAAACAAGATCAGAGCAGCTCATGAGTGAAGGGGTTAACAGCTGTCTAAAAGGAATTTAAATCGGTACAGAAAACAATCTACAAGTTGAGGACATTTAAGACAGCTGCCAACATGCCCAGTGTTCAAGAAAGTTCTCCAGAAATCCTAAAATTCCTTCAGCTGGTTCCTGCTACTTTAAATATGAGAATCCCCTAAAATCAGAAGTTTGAAAGGAGGGGATCTTTGCTCTCTCTATTCTGTTTCCTAACAAATTACGGCTCAAAAAGGCCTCTAGTGCCAAAGTAATTCCATCCGTTCGTTCTTGATCTTGCAGGATCTTAAGGGGACCTGAAGCCATCTGTGGTAACCCAGAGGCAAGAGGTCAAGTTAAGACAGAAAGATTAATTACCCAGTCATGTTTTTGGACTGTGGGAGGAAGCCGGAGAACCCGGAGAGAACCATGAAGGAGAACATGCAAACTCCATCCAGAAAGACCAAGCGCTGGGATTCGAAGTCAGTCTTCGGTCTGCTGCTAACTAATCCACCATGCAGGTTTTAACCTCTAGGCAACCACAAAAATACACTGATGGATATCAAGGATATAGAGTGAAATCTTGTCAGAACATTTTTCACAAAAGTCTGCAGAGATTTCCTCCAGCGAGCGAAACCGAGCCATCAAGCAGACTGATTCCTCCGTTAATTCTCAACTGATGTTTGACTGAAATCCTGTCAATATTTTATTACATGATGGGCACTGACAAGGTCACAGACTTTGGTAGGTAACTGAATCTTGTTGGGCCCTCGGTTCAGGCAGAAAAACACTTAGCCTGTCCATTAATGGTGCCACGCTGTGTAACCTGATCAAGTCACAACTTAACGTGTCAGGACGTATTTCCGTCTGCTCTGTCCATTACTTCTCAGTGATGTACAGGTAGATCTGACACGGGAATCTGAGAAGCTGACGGAAAAGAATGACAGCTGTTTTTTTTGGGGTTTTTTTATTTTCTTTTGGGGGCTGCTGTAGCTGAAGGTTCAGGCTTTGTTTGTAATTTCCCCCCCAAAAATTAAAAATCTTTGATTTACGGTTGACAGGGTGCAAAGTTTGAGATGGAATCGTTTTTCTTAGAGGATACAATTCAAACTGCTGCTGCTGAGGACAAAACCACAGAAATCAAGTCCTAATAAAATCAGACAGGAGATGATAACGTTGAAATATATGCTAAGATATCAATATTACTCGAAGCATTACTCAACGTTACGGGTTGCTGGTTAAGTTGTGAATGCAAAAAATTGAACTGGAATTACATTCTACTGAAATCCAACAGGTCGACTGTTTATCTAACATTTAATACATTTAGCACAACGACAAATGAATTAGTGGTTATTTATTTGTGGCAATAAATCTTAGAACTTTGGGAAAGTCTGTTTCCTTTAAATGTTGCCATTGAGGAAACTTTTTTTTAATTATTTGACAAACCACACCAACTGACTGTTCAACGGTTCAACAGTGCTGGCTTGTTCACATTCTGTGCGCTGCACACACACTGGAGAGCAGCGGCGCCGTCTGTTGACCTCTCCGCATTAGAAAAACGGAGCCATGACGCATGTTCATCTGTCATGAAGGGCAACGACGACGTCTGAACTGTGGATGGAGGAGGCTCAACCGTTTACAGGGAGGCTCACCAGCTGCATCTTCATCATCTGAAATAAAGACACTGAGGAGAAGAACTTGGACCTCGCTACCAAACATCCACGCCTGGATGATACTTAAGCAACTTCAAAGTCAATGTCCTAGCTTGTGTTCAGACGTAGCCACTAAAACACAATATCTTGACATGAAAATGCCGCTGGTTATTACTTCCAGATATCAGCAATGTCCGTCCTCTCAAATATTGCTTGTCATATTAAAAGGGAAGATGTTGCCTTCGGTGTGGATGGGAAACGAGGACAGATATCCTCCGCCGGTATCTCTGGTCCACTTCAGCAACAACATTCTTATTATCTCGGTCATATCAAAGCTTGGACACAGCCGAGCCTCCGATGTGATCAAACTGACCAAAAATCACCCCTTCTCATAAGCAGACGCAAAACCTTCCTGTTGATGTAGCTAATTATTAGAATACCTGCCTGTGAATGCAGCACACATCCTCACGTAGAGACAACTTATGCTAACATAAACTGAACACATGTTCAGCTGGCATCCTGTCCTATTTGCCCTTTTTCTACTAACTCTCCTATCGCTCTGCAACACACACACACACACACACACCCGCCGCATAGCGCTCACCGCCACTGACAAGACGCATGATGAACGCATCCGCTGTGATTTATAATAACACACTTTGCCATTGTAAAGGAGGAAATTGAACAAACAGGCCATGCTATCTGTCACCAGATGACCCAGTTCAAGTTCAAGAAGCTGCCTGTCAAGAACAATTGACTGCACTGCTGATATATTAGACCTTAATGGCAGCAGGAAAAAAAGAGGCTCTTAACGATTGCCTTTGCTGGGCATGTGAAGGTCCCACAGCGGGCCAGATTGCAGAAGGAAACAAATGATTTCCTGAAGCAGCATCTTCCTTCCCAAAAGAAAAAAAAGAAAAAAATCATCTGATACAAGCGGGGTCGGGTGGTGAGACGGGCTTTGGAAGATTAAAGACTGTTTGTTTTTGGAAGAAGATTGGTGTGGAAATAATTGATCACCTCATCAGGGGGGCCGCGGCGATAATCTTGTGTTTTTTGATACAACTGCAATGACGTCTTGTTTCATTTGAAGTAAAAATGCCTTCACTGTGGGTTAGCTAGGAGCTGTTGGTGTTGGTGCTGCATTTGTGACGTACCCAGTTTTATTCATCAGTGTGTTCCTTATTTAACTTTTTTACCCTAATAACAGAACGTTTTTCATACAACCAACCATGTCAGCAACAGGAACAAACCTTCCAGATCAAGGTACACTGGAGGCTTGTCAAAAATAATTCCTTCCACAGAGAAAACAAAACAAACAAAAATAAAACATCTGAGAGAGCAAAAGCCATAAACCAAAACACGTCAAGCATTATGCTGCAGAGAGGTCGGCCTCCGATTTACCGTCAGAATGTTTTAAAGTTTGAACATTGTCCCAACAAAATGGCTGCTTTCGGGAAAACACATTAACCTCTCAGACGAGCGAGCAAGCGAGCAGCACTGGGCTCCAAAGGCGCAGCTGGGAGGCCAGGTCAGAGGCAGCGGAGGTGTATTCACATTCTCCCCCGGCGTGACTCCAGCAGGGCCCCGGCGCTGAGCTTAAAGACACTGCGTTTGTCACGGCCGACCTGATCACGCTGCAGCCCACACACACGCAGTGGGAGCGATCTGCAGCAGGCTGCCGAGGTAAAACTGCAATCAATAGATTTGCCACGTGAACCCCGGCGTTCAGTTTACGGTTTCATCAGCGCGGCAGCAGAGACGCTGCGAAGTGATGCAACCAAATGTGAATTTTACACCAACAAATGATAGTCTGTTGAGCTGACAAAACACACTTCAGTCACCGAGATGTGAGCGGAGTTACAGCAGTCCTACTCTAACGTAACGTGTCTGTATTTAACATCCACTTGTGACAAATAAGCTAACTTAAAGAGTTTACATTTTAAAATTTGGGTAACATCAAAATGGGAACTGTCTCCATTTAAACAGTCTTATTGACTTTGTATTTTACTCCTGGAGAAACCAAACGTTTTGCTGTTAGAACTATCATCACAGCATCTTGTTGGGTCGACTGAACCATGTCCAGAACTAGTTACAAACTAAACCTCAGGATCGGTGCATACAGTTGTAGCCATGTGTCAGTGCAATACTGGTTTGAAATCCAAGATGTTTATTAATAATGGACATCCACCTGAGGGAAGTTTGACACCCCTCCCCCACTACTTTCTTCAAATTGTACAAAACTGGTGTAAAATATTTGTGCTATTTGTCATTTTGGTAGCACTTTATTTGACGGGTTGTGAATAAGATTGTCAAGACACCGTCATAAACATGACATAACGCCTGTCAAACATGACAAAACACCTGTCATAAACATGACATAACGCCTGTCAAACATAACATAACACCCGTCATAAACATGACATAACGCCTGTCAAACATGACATAACACCTGTCATAAACATGACATAACACCTGTCATAAACATGACATAACACCTGTCATAAACACGACATAACACCTGTCATAAACATGACAACTGTCATAAACATGACATAACACCTGTCATAAACATGACAACTGTCATAAACATGACATAACACCTGTCATAAACATGACAACTGTCATAAACATGACATAACACCTGTCAAACATGACATAACACCTGTCATAAACATGACAAAACACCTGTCAAACATGACATAACACCTGTCATAAACATGACAAAACACCTGTCATAAACATGACATAACACCTGTCATAAACATGACATAACACCTGTCATAAACATGACAAAACACCTGTCAAACATGACATAACACCTGTCATAAACATGACATAACACCTGTCATAAACATGACATAACGCCTGTCATAAACATGACATAACACCTGTCATAAACATGACAACTGTCATAAACATGACATAACACCTGTCATAAACATGACAACTGTCATAAACATGACATAACACCTGTCATAAACATGACAACTGTCATAAACATGACATAACACCTGTCAAACATGACATAACACCTGTCATAAACATGACAAAACACCTGTCAAACATGACATAACACCTGTCATAAACATGACAAAACACCTGTCATAAACATGACATAACACCTGTCATAAACATGACATAACACCTGTCATAAACATGACAAAACACCTGTCAAACATGACATAACACCTGTCATAAACATGACAAAACACCTGTCAAACATGACAAAACACCTGTCAAACATGACAAAACACCTGTCAAACATGACATAACACCTGTCATAAACATGACAACTGTCATAAACATGACATAACACCTGTCATAAACATGACATAACACCTGTCAAACATGACATAACACCTGTCAAACATGACATAACACCTGTCAAACATGACATAACACCTGTCAAACATGACATAACACCTGTCATGAACATGAGTAAGTCTTCATGAATATTCATGACTGTTGTCATAAAGTGCCATTCTGTAAATCATGACACTTTTAATACAAAGTTGACATTATTCAAAATGTCTTTGTTATGACAACTTGACATTAACTAAGAAATCATGATCTGACATAAATTTGTCCTAAAAGTATTACTGATTAAACTTGAAAAAATGATGTAGCTTTATGTTATTAAAGCTAAAGTTTAATCAGTAATACTTTTATACAACAGTAATAAATATTCATGAAGACTTACTCATGTTTATGACAGGTGTTATGTCATGTTTATAACAGTGTCATGACAGTCTTATTCACAACCCGTCAAATAAAGTGTCACCGTGGTTTTAAAGATATTGATAATTGTGGGTCATCAGAGGTCAAACAGCCACCCCAACATTCACCAAATCAAGCAAATTTGGTGTCAGTCAACTGTGCTGCACAAACCACCACAAATATTATTTTATATCAATTTTGCCAATGAGTTTGATCTCTGGTGGCCTTTGGAAACCTTCTTTTTTAGGTTAAATGTTTAAAGCTGTAATGCCACAGACAAAAATATTTGCTGCAAAGCCGATGGATGCCATGTTTCGTTTGACGTTGTAAATGTGGACTGGCTGTTTGACCTTTGATGACCTCTGGAAGTGCTTATTCTTCTTTTCAAAATGATGACGAGAAACAACACCACTTCCTGTTCAATCGGGGTAAAAGTGCGCATTTAAAGCCTGAAGCCTGACTCTCCTGTGTCGGCTAATTAATCAGGAAGCAAAGCGTGGGCCAACTGGAAACCATTAACATCAACTCCTCCAGTGAAGATCTCCCCCACCGCTGGCTGTAAATAATCCCACCGCGTTAGCCGATCCCTCTGAAGACGCGCTAACGTGACGCTCAGCTCGCGTTTCCAACATTTCTACACTGAGATACGAGATAAAAATAAAGACACACAATGAGCCGTTTTGCGCCTCTCTAAGCTTCCCAAAGTGGGATCAATAAAACGCCATGGAGACGAGCTCGGCTCTCGTCTCGCCTCTAAACGGGCAAGAGAAAACAAACAAATTAGCATCACGTTGTTGTCACGAGCCACATTCAAATCTACTTACATTGTCTTACAGTAAGTGTGGTGTTATTGCAGTCATTAGTCTAAATTATTGACTCATAACGTAACATTTCGTGCGCAGCCGGAGCCAGAGCCTGGGCTTTAATTTATATGTAAATGCATTTGTACCCTGCATGTTATTTGTCACCACATCATTTGTTAGAAATGAGATGTGGGATGTTGGGTCTGAAGGGACGCTGATTGCTCCTCGTATAGCCGCAGCGCCAGAGAGGAAGTGGAATTTCTCAAGGATTTGTCGCAGCTAGAAATATGAATTTAGCCTGGTGTTGAAATATAATTTTAAAGATGCTAGTTACACGAATCTTTAAGGTTTGATTGGGGGTGAAATGGTGAACCTTAATGCTTCAATCAACAGTAAAAACAGAACAGAAGAAGCAAAAGTCCTTCGGTTTTATTTACAGTTTGGATACTCAGTTATGTGTGTAATGAGGAAAAGAGTCCTGGGAGACTCCAGTCACTTTACTGTTTTTTTTGCTTGGCAGTGACCCTCCTTGTAAGAAATTACACATTCTCTTTGGGTAAAAAGGCTCTTCAGAACTCGATACAAAAATCGAAATTCAAAAGAAACAAAAAAAACCCAAAAAAACATCAACGCTCCAAGAGCAAATGAAGGTCATTTGCATCTGTTTTCACTTAAGCACATTTTCATAAAGGCTGAGGAAAAAAGAAACACACCCAGAGGGAAGCTTAAATTATCTTCCACTTTCTCAGAGATATCGCTTGATTTTCTTTTATTTTTTTCAAACAGCATACATGGAGGTTGTGTTGGAGTTATTATTCTGGGGATAAATAATCAGTATGTAAAATCAGATAAAATCTAATTCTGTGAAGGTGGTGTATTTCTTCTGTTGGGCTTTTCACTGTTTGTTACCAACCAACAGCTAACACAATTCTGTCAATGTTAAAAACGGACCTTAAGTTATAGATATTTTTATACCTACTGGTATAAATAAATGATTATTATGATTATTTTTGAACTTACAAATCCAGAGGAAATAAGGCAAAATTATTAAGAGGAATTTGGGAAACCTAACAGACTGGTACTTCACCCAGGGATATGAGAACACCCTGGTGAACCCAATCAGCCTTTATTTCATTATTAATAGATTAAAAATATACAGTTTCCAATGTGTCACCACAATACTTTAATATTTTTCCAAAAACAATTTGATGAATCACTTTAACTTCAACATTTTCCCCTTAAAAGTTACTTCAGAGTAATGCTACAATCTGTTAACGTGCTCACTAATATAGAAATACAACAAAGTTTTTTCTGGAATTTCATATTCTCTGATTGTACAATATGTAAATACTATTAGTGATGAGTGTTTAAAGCAGTCTCTTGCTGTAACACGTGACAGAAACGGCTTGATAAAGTGCAGGAAACATCTTGAAGAAATGAGATTGTTCAACATCACAAACTCGCCAAGCTAATTTTGACTTTGGTCTGTCAGCTAGAATCAAGTGCTGAGGTAAAAAAAAAAATAAAAAAAAAAAAAAAAGGAAGAAGAGGATTAAAAAGCTCACAGTGAACTTCACCTCTGCTCCGACTGAGGGATGTTTCATATGGAAAAATTGGAGGCCTGAAATCTGCAGGGTGTAATTATTGATATGGACTGTCGGTGATTTACCATAAAGAAGTGCCTCCTGACAGAAGTCGCCCGCTGGCAGCCAACCAAACCTGGCGTTCCGCTGTAATCCTTTTCTGATTCTGCGGGGGCTCGTCCAGTCGGCTTTGATCTGAGCCCAGCGCTGACCCGGCAGAGGAACGGCTAAACGCCGGGTGTTTACATCCGTTTCTGAAAGTATGTTCTAGCATCTTCAGAATAGAGGAGCATGACAAGTTAAATTATAATGTACAAACACTCAATCCAGATAAAAAAAAAAAAAAAAAAAAAACGTCTCCATGAGATTAGTTGAAATGTGATTATTTCTTGTGATTTAAATGAATATCCACACGCAGCTTCGTCACGTCGTTCCAGTTTAACCCCCTGAACGTTCGGAAGTGTTGATTTATTTATTTATTTTTCTTAAACCTTGTAATATTTTCTTTTCTTTGATTTCGTGTGCAACGGAAACAAAATCCTAACACTAAGGGGAGACTTCCTGCTCCTGGCAGTTCCTCCATCCTGCCGTCAGACTCTCAGCATTCAGTCCAACACGGTAACCTTTCAGACGTTGACGAAGACGGCAGCAGAGGCCTTAACAGGAACAGAAAATTTGACCCACTCTTGGCTTTTATTTTAACTACCTTGTGTTGTCTCGCCGGCTGCATATTTATTAGCCGACATAAAACTGTCGCTTCACATGAAACCAACTGGGAACCCCAGAAATCACCAAACATGTTTAGCTGAACTTGAAGGGACCTGAGAGGCTTTAACCAATCAATGCCTCAGTGACATAAAATCCATGGATGGCTCATCATGAAAGTTGTTCTACTGTAATATCAGGACATGACACAGAACATTTGGTTTTATTCTGGCTGACAATGGAGAGACCTTCAGACGACCTTTAGAAGAGATTAAATTAGGCATCTAATAATAAGAACAAATGCTAGGCATCGTGGCAACAACATGCACAGCCTGAACATGAACAATGAGGTTTATTTTGTAGAAAATATTCTCAGTTTGAGTGTGTGGCAGCAGAATTAAATAAAACTAGGCCTAAGCTGATAAGGTGTAAAAGAAAGTGGGACATTGAGCTGCTGATTAAAGGTGATATTGATATCAATACATAGTCGGCATCAGATCAATACTAGCGTCTTAAAATCAATTATTTACTTTCAGATTCCTTCTTGAAATGTGATATCTATTGTATTTTCTGAATTCCACCTCTAAGAAGCTTTCAGCCGTAATCATGAAATGTAATTACTTTGAATTTGTAAAATCAGTACTCCTCCTTACTGTGACGCTTCTGTAGAAACGGAGTGCAGTTACTGTTCCCACCGGCTCTGAGGAGACAAACTGAAGCTCTTTGAGAATCTTCACCCAGATCCTCAAAAGGTCACGTTTACCGTCACACAGCTGCTTTAGCGATGAGCCCCGAGGCTCGGCCAAGACCAGAGACGTGTTTGGACATTTTCCCTCCGCTTTCCTCCGGTCCGAACTGAACTCAGCCAGCTGTGCTGTAAGTGCGACTTCACCTAAAATTGCTCTTTCCACACTTTTCTCAGCCTGTGTGTTCTCTGGAGCGGTGACAAACGAAACGACGGTCCGGTCCGGCCCCGTTCACACAGCTTTGAGTTTACCGAGCCGTGATTAAAAATCACACACACATACACACGCACCTACACCCACACACGCACACACACACACAGAGAAACAGAAAGCCTTTTCTCGGTCCTCCGTGGTGTGTGCTGCCAGACTGCCCGTGACCGTCCCTGACCTGCAGCGAGGCTCTTGTCACATCTCTCTTTCAGCCGAGGGAAATGGAGTTTGACTCGGGCTGCTCTTGCCCTGAATCCTCCGGGGAGTGTATTAAAAAGGCATCGCAGCAATGTTGACAGGAATACATTTATCGGGATTGTGTCTCCTTTCAAGGGGCAGCTTTGGGGGATGCGGCGCTGGCCGCCACAGGTCGTCCTGGCTGGCGGCCATTTGATCTCCACATCTGTGCTGGACAGACCCATACCGGGCAGCTGCAGCTCCGTACACTTTTACTTTTCCTTTTTGTATCGGCCATAACTCACTTTGTTTTTGCACTTTTTCAGGAACGTGAAACTTAATGTCATCAGTAGCTTCGTGTTCCCTGCGTCAGAAAGCGTGTGGTTTTGGTTTAAAACGGTGACAACCCGTTTACCACTCAACGTCGTCACACATTTCAGCATCAAATTAAGACGCCGCTGATATTTTTCGCCTCCCCTCGTTTCGGCGCTGAGAAGCTGCCACGGTTTGTAGCAGCTGCAGCGCCGCAACCAAACCGCTAAAATCGACACTTACTGTCCCCACATTCAAAACATCAGTAGGTCCATGTTACAACTGGGACCAGCAGGTTTCCATGAGCAGGCCAAACATGTTTTCTGTGTTTCTGCTCCTAAAAGGATTTTTTAGTTATTTATTTATTTTTTGCTTTCTCAACTTCTATTTAAAGGTTATGAGTTGTTATTGTGTTGCGAAGTTGATAACGTTATCAACTTGTGCTACCTTTTTCCATAGCACATATCGTCACCTTCCTGAAATAATGGGATTTTTTTTTTTTTTTTTTTTGCCAGAATCATTATTATTATTTTCCTAAATCATCTTTTGGCAAAAAATGACTCGTTCCTTTATTTTAGAAAGGTGTTTACAGACTGATAAGATCAAAAATAAAAATTTAACCAAACCCACAGAGCATGAAGTCTACCATATAGAAAACATTTTTAGTTTTTCAGTTTGCAGTCTTGTTGTAAGTCATAATTTAACTATAAGTTTTAGTTGTGGTCTATAAAATCTTCTAAATTGCTCGTGCTGCTTGCAGCATGAAGGAGTTGCTCTGTTAACTCTGATTTGTTCTTTTTGTAGATTTTTGTTCATCATTTTTTTTCCTTAATTATTGAAATTTTGGAGCCATGATTTTGGATGCAGTGGAGTTGAAAGAGTTTCTGCGTTATTTTTATTTGTACCTACAGTTGTGATAGCATAACCATAACCATGGCAACTAGGTACTGTTTTTACGACTGGAAGTAGCCTAGTTAGCATGTCAAAAGCTCAAATAGTAGCTTAGCTTTAGGGTTAAGGTTAGGGATACTAACTTCAATTTAAAGCCATGCCAAATAGATGAATCGTTTGACTCCCTTAAAGACATTTAAACAGTCAGTTTCATGTCCATTGTTTGGAGTTGGGCTGTTTGAGAAAAACAGAACTACTGATCCAAAACTACTTTCTGTGTCACAGACAGTCCCTCCAGGTTTTAGTGGTTAGATTCAAATACATTCACGCAAATTCAATAGATCCCCACATTAAGAGTTTATTGCAAATTTTCCGCAAAAATTCTCAGAAACATTGCGCTTAAGTGATGCTAACTCCCACCTGCAGGTGGCAGTATTGCGTACTCCTACTACTTCTGCCTCAGCCTTACTTGATGCAGAGTTACAGCCAGTGACCGACATGGCGAGTTTCAAAAACCAAGCTAATTAAGTTCTTTACAGTATAAAAATGTTTGCACGTTCCAGTCTGCCTTCATTGTTCTTTGTTGCTGTTGTTATGTGTAGATTTTTGTGGGGGTTTGAGGAAAAAATATTTCAAAATTGGAACTATTCATGAAGTAGCACCAGAAAATAAGTGATTTTGATTGTTAAAGATTGCAAAAAAAAACGATAAAATCCCAGAGGGACTGTGAAGAAAAGCAAACAGTTCAGGGCAGCCGTAGCTCCTTTAGTGGCTTCATGTAGAGCTAATGAGAAGATCTGGTACACTTTTGCAATCTATATGGTCCATATACTTGGATATCCGAGCAAGACAAATTATCCAGCATTTTAAAGAGGCCGTCTGCAGTCATGTTATGAGGGATCTACAAAAACTGAAGCAGGGAGTCTGGGGAACTCCTCCTGCTGGATGTTGAAATTCAGCGAAGAGCACAACAAACATGAAAATGTGAAATCAGCAGGGTTCTGGTAATCAGCTTAAAACCTGCTGGAGCGAATGCACTTAAAGTCATTTGCTTCATATTTCGAGGTTTTTTTTTGTTTTTTTTTTTGCCATTGCTTTTCATCTCCAAGCCTCTGCAAAGCGCCGCTGGAACAAGGCGAGGAGGAAATTCTGCCCTGACAGCCGACTTCATTACGAGCAGATTATGAATCAAACATTTAGCTCCACACGCAGTTGTGCGAGATTGACCGCTCTTTTGCATTTAGATAACCTCTCCTGGCCCACTCCAACACGCCCCTTTATTAACGCTCACTCAGAGGCTAATGATGTAGAACGCCCTGCTAATTACTGGAAATACCCGGCTCGGATCCGTGTGCCGTTCAGCTCTCCTCCACCTGAACCGTTTTTACGGCAGGGTAAAGGCTCGCCACGCCGGCGCGGAGCGGGAAGTCGACGGCTGGACTTCAGAATCGGCACAGGGTTCGGCTCCGGTGGGCCTCGGGGTCTTCAGCAAAGAGGAAACGGATGAATTGGAAGCAGCTCCTTGAGCTCTGGTTATGCTCAGTGTTTGGTTTTGAATCAAATCTCCAAACACAACATGAGACCTTATAAAAATGTATTGATCCCTGTGGGGGGACTCGACTCCAGCGTGAGGCTGAGACGGTGTTCAGCATGAAGAACGGAAATAACCAGAAACGGAGCTCTGATGTCACAGGAGGAAACAGCAGTGTTGGATCTTTGGGGACAATATGGGGACAATGGCGTGGAGGTTAGCGCGCCCCACGTTTGGAGGCCCTCAGTCCTCGAGGTTCGATTCCCGGACCCGACGACATTTGCCGCATGTCTTCCCCCCTCTCCTTACCCCTTTCCTGTCAGCCTACTGTTGAATAAGGGACACTAGAGCCCACAAAAAGACCCCCTGGTGGGGAAAAAAAAAATCTTTGGGGACAATTCTTCATGTAGCTGTAGAGGAGAGACGGCCTACGTCAATTGAACGGACGACACAAACGTTAGACTAACAAACAAGACAGCAAACTACTCAAGGAGAGACTTAGTTTCTAGACTCTTTCAAAGGAAGGCCTTTGATAGTCTTAATTTAGATTTTTACTATCTAATTTTGTGGGGAAAAAATGGGAAAAGAGCAAAAAGAAGAAAGAAAAAGATTTTTGGATCCATAAGTTTCTTACACAACCTGTTAGGAACCAGAACGTCTTACTGTGGTCCAGATTCAGTTGTGTTTCCTCTCACTGAAAGAACACAGTGAAGTTCAGTGACAGAAAAACAGAAGTTAACTCGTTATTCTTTCAACAGACTTAGATGAAGTCTGCCATTCGATGCTGCAAATGATCTCATCATTACTGGGTAGAGTCTTGGTGGAGGATTTAGAATCGTGCATTAGAAGTCCCAGAAGTAAAGTTTAACGTCTGTGTTGAAGTTCTTTTTTTTGTTGTTGTTTGTTTTGTTTTTTTATCCCTGTAAATCCGAAACGGAAACAAATTTGCAGTACCGCAATTCCATCACACTTTGTGCTATCCAAAAAATTTCAACGATTTCTGAAAGGAGAGACGTTGCACTTTCCAACCAATATCAGGTTATTACGGTAATTTCACATCCTGCTGTAGCAGAGAGCGAAATAAATCTGAGGGACACTCTCTTAATAGACGGTAAATTGCAAAAAGTTCCAGTTGTTATGGATAAATGGGCAAAAATATATTTACTCACAGGATATTTAAAGAACTGTGTACCAAAATATCCAGGCGGACATTTTAAGTTTAGGACATAAGAGGTTAAGTAGCCGTTTATGTTCTAGCTTTGTGGGAAACATGACAATAAAATTGAAGACATGTAAAAATCTTTCACCTGGGTGTTTATTAAGCCAGTGAAAAGGTCTTTGGGTTGACCCAACTTGAAGAATTTGACTTCATTCTCAAAATCTGACATCAACAACAACAAAAACCTCTCTTGAAGCAGATGATCAATTTTTCCTGCTTTGACTTGCTTGAATGTTTGAAATCAATACGATGGGAGAAAATGGTCCTGAAGAGCCGTGAGATCTCTCTGTGCATCCTGATCAATATTACATCCTCGTTAGCGAGACAAACTATCCCCCCGTCTCAGAGTTCGGCGCGCTGCGCCTCTCGTCCTCGTCCAGCTCTCTGCTAATCACACCTAAAAGGGGAATTTTGATAGAGATTAATTGCATCCCATGAAACCGTGGGCTCCCTCCTGCCAGTTTGGGTCCTGGCCACCCATCCGGCCCCGGAGAGTATCAGTTTAACCCGGGTGAAACGCCGAGGCCGTTGCCATGGAGGAAGAGAGGGACGCACAGAATGTGTGTAACGCTGGAGCTGGAAGGGGAGCAACGCTGATGGATTTTGGGAATTCGAGAGAACACGTTATGTGTGTGTGTGTGTGGGGTGTGTGGGTGTGTGTGTGTGTATGTTGCTCTTTACCCCTGCTACTCCATACACCACGCCTGAGTGGCTGCCAGATCTGACAGCCCAGCTTCAGGAATCCCCGCGTGGCCGACTTCTCCGGGTTGGAGGGTCTCGTTGCCATGTGAACGGCACAGAGCAGGATGCACCACAAACGGCGCTCGCCTGCTGGGATGCAATCACACCTGCTGTGTCATGTTGGGTTGAATATTAGCCCAAATGCAGAACACAACCACAGGAGAAGTGAAATCAGTTTTAAAATGATTTATTAAAGATCACACAATAATCAAAGAGAGTGAGTCGGAGTGGTCTGGTCCAGGGGAATAAACAGTAACGGCAGCAGCGGTTCACTGGGAGGAAAAAAAGCAGGGTGGTAAGTTCAGGGGTCGTGGGAGAACGGAAAACTCTCGGGGAAGGAAAACGGGTAGATCTTACTTGTCGTTGTTGGAGCGGAGTTGTGGAGGGAAACTGAGTTTGTCCGGGGTCTCGGTCCCTAATGGATCCAGGGATAACGGAGGAGGCGCGGGGAGCGGACAGGTAGGCTCGGGTGAAACGGAGACACGGAGGAGTGGAACGGCCGCCAGCCGTGGAGTCCAGAGGAGATTTGCAAACAGCAGAGAGGCGAATCTGGAAACTCGGGCAACCGTGACTGGCACAACACTCAGGCGACGTTGGACTGACGGCCCACTCCTTTTGTCTGCTCCGCTGATGAAGGTGATCGGGACCAGCTGGGGAAAATAATGACGTCACCGCACTCCATCCGAAACCTGTCGCCTACTGGTGGTAATATGTAGAACGGTGCGCAGGCAACCCCACCAATAGGACAGAGAGCCCCGGAACACAACAGTACCCCCCCCTCAATGGTCGCCACCTGGCGGCCTAGAAGAGGTAGATGGCAATGAGGAGCGATAGTCTGAAATGAGGGACGGATCTAAGACAGATGAACCAGATATCCAAGAACGTTCCTCCGGACCGTAGCCCTCCCAGTCGACGAGGTACTGCCAGCCGCGACTCACGACGGAGTCCACGATCCGGTGGACAGTGTAGGCCGGATGGCCATCAATAACACGGGGGGGGAGGGGTTCGGCTGGAGGGCAGAGCGTGCTGGTCTGGACGGGCTTAATCTGGGACACGTGGAAGGTGGGATGGACGCGGAGGGAGGCAGGCAGATGGAGACGAACGGCAGAAGGACTAATTATGGATTCAATGGTAAACGGACCAATATAGCGGGGAGAGAGTTTTCTAGTCATAGATTTGAGAGGAATGTCGCGTGCAGAGAGCCATACCTGTTGACCGGGAGTAAGTAGGAGCAGGAATCCTCCTGCGATCAGCCTGACGTTTAATCTGTTCTGCGGTGCGGTTGAGATTGTGTATGGTCGCCTCCATACCTTCTGACAGCGAGTATGTGGTGGTGGACTGAGGTGACAGAAATATTCTTTTCTTCGGAAGAGAGTAAGGGTGGTTGGTAGCCGAGGGAAGCCTCGAAAGGGGACAGACCTGTAGCAGCGGATACGTGGCTGTTGTGGGCATACTCCACCCATGGGAGGAACTGGGACCAGTCGCAAGGGTTGGAGGATGTGAAACAGCGGAGGGTGGTTTCGAGATCTTGGTTGAGACGTTCGGTTTGACCATTAGACTGCGGATGAAAACCAGATGTTAACGAGACATTGGCATTTAATGCAGAACAGAAAGCTTTCCAAACCTGGGAAATGAATTGTGGTCCTCGGTCAGATACGATATCCTGCGGAATGCCATGGAGCCGGAAAACATGTTGAACCAGGAGTTGGGCTGTTTGGAAGGCAGTGGGTAGTTTGCACAGGGGGATAAAATGGCAGGCTTTGGAGAAGCGGTCAACAATGGAGAGGATGGTGGTCATGCCTTTTGAAGGTGGCAAACCGGTGACAAAGTCTATAGCTATGTGAGACCATGGACGTTTCGGAATGGGAAGTGGTTGAAGAAGACCAGATGGAGGTTGATGGGAGGACTTATTTCGGGAACAAACAGTGCACGCCTGAACATAATCCCGGACGTCTTTGTGAACGGATGGCCACCAGAACTTTCGGTTTACTAGGGCGATGGTGCGACTGATGCCAGGGTGGCCGGAAAACTTGGATGCGTGGATCCACTGAAGAAACCGGGCTCGAACAGAGGAAGGAACAAAGATCTTATCGGGTGGACAGGAGTCAGGGGCTGGATCGGAAAGCTGTGCTTGTTTTATAATGTCTTCCATCTCCCAGGTTATCACTGCAACCGTGCAGCTGGGAGGGAGGATGTGGTCGGGGTCCCTCTCGGAGTCATCTTGCGAGTAAAGACGGGAGAGGGCATCAGGTTTTACGTTGCGAGATCCTGGTCTATAAGAGATAGAAAGGTTGAATCGTGAGAAGAACAGTGACCAGCGTGATTGTCGTGGGTTTAGCCTCTTTGCGGAACGTAGATAGGACAAATTCTTATGGTCGGTCCAGACCAACACTGGGTGCTCTGCCCCCTCCAGCCAGTGTCTCCACTCCTCCAGGGCTAATTTTATGGCTAGTAGTTCTCTGTCCCCAACATCATAGTTCCTTTCGGGTGGTGTTAACCTGCGTGAAAAAAAGGCACAAGGGTGAGTCTTACTGTCTTGGGATGAAATTTGGGACAGTACTGCTCCAACTCCTGAATCAGAGGCGTCCACCTCCACGATGAATTGCTTTGAGGGGTCCGGTTGGATGAGGATGGGTGCGTTAGCGAAGAGGTTCTTGAGGCGAGAGAAAGCGGCTTCAGCTTTCGGGGTCCAACTGAAAGGAATCTTTGAAGAAGTTAGAGCGGTAAGGGGCAAGGCTGTCTGACTGTAATTGCGAATGAAACGACGGTAAAAATTGGCAAATCCTAGGAAACGTTGCAGCTGTTTGCGGGTCTCTGGTTTTGGCCAATCTAAGACAGCCCGAATCTTCTCCTCGGTCGGCCTTACCTGTCCGCCCCCTAGAATGAAACCCAGAAATGACACGGATGATTTGTGGAATTCACACTTCTCTGCCTTCACATATAGTTTGTTCTCTAGGAGTCTTTGTAGAACCTGACGGACATGATACTTGTGTTCATCTAAGGATTTAGAGAAAATCAGGATGTCGTCGAGATAAACGAACACAAAAATGTTTAAGAAGTCTCTTAGAACGTCGTTTATTAGCGCCTGGAAAAAGGCAGGAGCATTCGATAATCCAAATGGCATTACAAGATACTCAAAATGTCCAATGGTTTAAATGCAGTCTTCCACTCATCCCCTTTACGGATGCGCAGGAGGTGGTAAGCGCTTTCTTAGATCCAATTTGGAGAATACAGTTGCTCCATGAACTGGTTCGAATGCTGCTGATAATAGTGGCAGAGGATATTTATTTTTAACTGTAATGTTATTTAGACCCCTGTAATCGATGCATGGACGTAATGACCCATCTTTCTTTCCCACGAAGAAAAACCCTGCTCCCAGCGGTGACGAAGATGGGCGGATGATGCCAGCGGCTAAGGATTCATTAATGTATTTCTCCAAGGTCTTTCTTTCGGGACGGGAGATGTTATACAATCGGCTGGAAGGTAATGGAGCACCGGGTAGAAGGTCTATGGAGCAATCGTAGGGACGAGAAGGAGGTAGAGACTGGGCCTTAGATTTACTAAAAACAGGAGCTAGATCATGGTATTCATGAGGAATCATCGACAAGTCGACGGGGTCAGCCTCCTTGAGTTCAGCCGGCGGGACACCTGGAGGAACAGCTGAACGGAGACATGATGAGTGGCAAGAAGTGGACCAAGATTCGACATGCCTGTCTGACCAATTGATTTGTGGATTGTGCTGTTGCAGCCACCGAAAACCGAGGATTATAGGCGAGTTAGAGGTGGGAAACACAAAGAATGAAATGGACTCCCTGTGATTACCGGAGATTATTAGGTGAAGCGGTTTGGTTTGGTGGGAGATTTGTGGAAGCGTCTTTCCATCTAAGGCAGTTACTCGCAATGGAACTGGTAATGGCTCGATTTCTATGGCCATTTGTGTAACCAAGGATTCATCTATAAGGTTCTGTTCGCAGCCAGAATCCACAAGGGCGGACAACGGAATTGAATAATTCTGATAGTTCAAAGTAGCAGGCAGTAATAATCGAGGAGCATCTTTACTTAATAAATGGTCCGCCAACCTCCTCGCCTCTAAAGGCGGACCTGGGGGTTTAAACGGATCGGGCAACGAGCGAGAAAATGACCAGGGGCACCGCAGTAAATACATAGGCGGGCAGTGATGCGCCGCTGCCGTTCCTCCGGAGTTAACCGAGTCCGTCCTACTTGCATGGGTTCGGGTTCCGGGGAGGCTCGGGGAGGAGAAACCCTCGGAGTGGGAGTCAAGCGTTCTGCCGGCTGATTTCTTCGGCTTCTTTCTCTAGCACGAGACCGGATTCTACTGTCAAGACGAATGGTGAGATTTATCAGTTCCTCTAACGTCTTAGGCTCGCCGAGAGTAGCGAGTTCATCTTTTAAAGATTCGTTCAGAGCATTAAAGTATGCACTCTTAACGCCGGCATTCCAGCCGGTTGCCGCGGCTTTGATGCGGAAATCCACTGCAAAGTCAGCTACCGTTCGGTGGCCCTGTTTGAGATTCCACAACTCCCTAGAATTAAAGGAGTTGTCTGATTCGTGGCTGAAAACTTGTCTAAATTCCTTTAAAAAATCATTAAACGAGCACCGTACCGTGCGGGGTCCGGGAAACGGGCTTCTGCCCATAATAACGCTCGTTCAGACAACAAGGAAATAACATACGCAATCTTTGCGCTGTCATGGGAGAAACTTTGTGGAGAATGGTTGAAGATTATTGAGCATTGAAGCAGAAATCCATTACATTTATTTAGATCACCTGAAAATCTTTCAGGAGTTGGAGGTCGGACATCGGAAAACGTAGGCTGGACTGCGAGGACTGGAGCTGGATCAGGTGCGGGAGCTGGAGACTGAGTCTGAGGAAAGGCGCGCTGGAGGAAGTCTTTTAACTCCGTTAATTGTTGATTAGTTTCTGTTTGCAATTTGTTTAGTTCCCTTAATGCAGTATCGTGCGTTTGTAAAAGTGATTGTTGTTCAGACAGGGTTCTCCGTGACATGCGTCTGCTGGGCTAAGTGGTTGGCCTGAGTGTTCTGTCATGTTGGGTTGAATATTAGCCCAAATGCAGAACACAACCACAGGAGAAGTGAAATCAGTTTTAAAATGATTTATTAAAGATCACACAATAATCAAAGAGAGTGAGTCGGAGTGGTCTGGTCCAGGGGAATAAACAGTAACGGCAGCAGCGGTTCACTGGGAGGAAAAAAAGCAGGGTGGTAAGTTCAGGGGTCGTGGGAGAACGGAAAACTCTCGGGGAAGGAAAACGGGTAGATCTTACTTGTCGTTGTTGGAGCGGAGTTGTGGAGGGAAACTGAGTTTGTCCGGGGTCTCGGTCCCTAATGGATCCAGGGATAACGGAGGAGTGCGGCGGGGAGCGGACAGGTAGGCTCGGGTGAAACGGAGACACGGAGGAGTGGAACGGCCGCCAGCCGTGGAGTCCAGAGGAGATTTGCAAACAGCAGAGAGGCGAATCTGGAAACTCGGGCAACCGTGACTGGCACAACACTCAGGCGACGTTGGACTGACGGCCCACTCCTTTTGTCTGCTCCGCTGATGAAGGTGATCGGGAACAGCTGGGGAAAATAATGACGTCACCGCACTCCATCCGAAACCTGTCGCCTACTGGTGGTAATATGTAGAACGGTGCGCAGGCAACCCCACCAATAGGACAGAGAGCCCCGGAACACAACATGCTGTTCATTTACTTCAGTCCAGAACTAAAAATAAATAAATAAAATAGTCCAGGCGGTGTATTTTTACTTTGCGTTTCAGTCAGTTTGACACCGATGAGTTACGAGCCAAACTCACAAACTGACTCCAGCTCCTCTATTGGACAGTATGAGTCACAGATGGTTCTTATTTTAATTAAAAAACAAACTTGAAATCATTTTTCTTTACTTGTAATCTTCTAGTGAAGACATTTAAAAGCAGAACAGTGGGACTTCCTGGGTTCTCCTGCCAGCTGCTTGGTGTTGTGCTGCCAGACGTCCTGATGGAGGAGCAGCTGATGAAGAGGTGAATGGAGGTAAACCTGAACACATCGAGGCTTCCTGGGCTTTCTGGAGCTCCAGGTAGGTGGACAATGTCCGCCTGGCATCGCTCTCCTTGCTTTGACGCTGGTAGACATATTGGACGTTTCTCGGAAGTCCAAACATGTTTCAAAAACTTAAAAGTCTGATTGACTTTTTCAGATGAGCAACTGAGAGGATGTTTGATCAAGCTGATTTTTAGTACATTTACAGAAATAATTTGATTTGTAATATTGAACAAATTATTTTATTTTGAAGTTTATAAGCATAAATGGACTAGTGACACTTCATATGAAAGAAGAAAAGTTTTTACCAGGGTTGAACTCAGCAGATGCTCACTCACATCATGTGTTTGCTAATTACTGCTGGCTAGTCTGAAGGATCTGAGTGGGGGAGTCAGGAGAAGGGCTGGTCCGTGAGGCGGAAGCTGGAAGTTTGGAAAATGCAGCTCTGAGGAGGAGCTGCGGCTCAAAGGCGGAGCTAGCTCCAGGCAGGTGTTTTGTACGGGCGAGTGGTTGCCATGGAGATTAAAGAATTTCTGAAATATGCATGAAAGAATCAATAAGAAACACACTGCAGGTATGTTTGAGATGAGGGGAAAACATTATACATGGATGATGAAGATAAACTAAAGTGTTTATGTAAGTATCATGTGTTTCAGTTAGCTTACAGTATTTTCATACCAAAAATAAATAGCAGGAAAGTTATTCAAGTGGTAATGTTTTATAAAATTTATTTTTCTACAGAGATTTGTGCACAAAATTTCGGTTGTAAGCCATCAGGATTTCTTTTCCAGTCAGTTAAGCTCACCATGTTTTCCTGATCCGACTGTTTTTCAGATGTTTTTCTTTTTTGCTCAGAAGCTTTAAATCTCAGACTTTAATTCTGATTCACATTGAGGATGCAAATTATGCTGTAGAATACAACCCGGACTACACTTCTGTGTAATTGTAGCACCACAAATGTTTTGGGTTTCTCATGGAGCAGCTCTGCAAAACAAAAAAGGTCCCAATTATCTTTCTCCACAAGCCTGTTTGAATTGTTCCCTCCCTGCTAACATTTAAACAATATCCTCCTATTTCTCTTTGCGGGAAATTGGGATTTCAATTTGTTGCCTTGGCTGTTTACTGAAATTGGAGCATTTTCAGCAGGAGAGAGCAAAGACGGAAGCAGGAAGCGGATGGCGCTCGGATAAGTCCGAAACAGACCTGAATGACGCTCACAAACAAGTTCTCCCTCAGGACTGAGATAAAGGGAGAAAGCTAATATGAGGTGTAGGCTGTGGTTCACGTCTCACTTAGTCGTCACAGTATCTGGAACCTCTGACCGGCATAATCTTTTAATATGTGGAGACGTGTTGTGTTGTGTTGTGGTGAAGCGTGGGGGTCAGACTGCAAGGCAACAGAGAAGCTGTTTTCCCCTAAGTCTTATCAATATATCCTGTTTCCCTCCTTAAAAAATAAAGTCAAACACAAAAAACAAGATGAGGCTCTTGCTATCTACCAGCCTTGTGGATTTTTATTTATTTATTTAACTGACAACAGGGCAAAATTTAAGACTTTTGAATGAAATGAATGAAGACATGAGGAACACGGAGGATGTTTGGGGAATCTTGTGGATTCAGATGGATCTCTACTTAGCTTAAAAGTTTTTGGGGGGGTTTTTGTACAGAATTCGCCCAGCCTCAAATGGGTTGGCAACAGAAGTGAGTCAATGGCGAACAAACGCCAACTGCTGATAAAATTTCACCTACATATGACAGATGCAAAAAAAAAAAAAAAAGCTAGCTTTGGTAGCTAGCAGGGAAAATGCCAAAAGTCCTGGATTACCTTTTGTAAAACTGCAGCGTTTTCTCAGTTGATTGATTTGAGTTCAAGATGGAGACTGCAAGTTGAGTGTTGAAGCTTTTGGATTGTTATATATATATATATTGTTGTTTTTCGCTTCATCTTAGATTCAAAAACCAAAACACATTGGTTAGTTTCAAAGAAGATGATGTTTTCATGGCACATTTCTCCAGTGCGCTGAATAATAAGATCAGCTATCTAGCTAGCAAAGATATTAGCAGCTACTCTTTGAAAAATAAAAAATCCATATATATGTGATTAAATAGGTCTGCTATGTTAAAATTTTAAACCCAGGATTAATGTATTTAAGGTCAAGTTATATATTTTAAAAAGTAAATTTAAGACATTTTAAAGCCTTAATTTTAGATACACAACTTTAAAACTTTTTAATGATGCGCGGAGACCCTGTACAAAGTCCCCTGGAAGCTTGAATTCATTTTCACATGGAGATTAAACCACAATGAATGAATGTCCTCCATATGGAAATCTATGCTCCTGAAAATGCACACGTTTCTGTCAAACCTCTGGAGTGGGACAGCGAAGGGAGGGAGAGGGGTCCATTAGGGGCCGATGCTTTAAGACTTCATTCACCGTGTTCGTATCTACGGGGAGGAGAACCCCAGGTGCCAGTAAGTGCAGAACAGTGTGTGAAAGGCAGATCGTCGCTGTGCTTTCCGGCTCTGGTGAGGAACACTTCGAACCTTCTAGCCAGATTAACCAGGGTTCTACATGGAGCCAGCTATTGAATGTGCAAATGCAGAGGTTTGGAGTATATTTTCTCCTTTGTGCTATTGTTGTACAAAAGCATAGGTAGAAGTATTATTTAAAACATTATTGAAAGTGATAAGAGAAAAAAAAAAAAACCTGGACTTACTTCATAGTAACACTATTCCTGTATGGGAGATATTTCTATATTTTTATAAAGTAGCTCACTGGTAATGTCACAATCTGATGGACTTTGAGTTTAGTTGGCTGATTTTGATTGTATTGTTTCATTTCTTTCTGTGTTCGTGGTCTCCAGTGTTACCTTTACCTCAGTGCTTCCATTTCCTGCCTTGTGCAGCTGTACTCCATTGACTCACCTGTTCTGCATCCACTAATCAAGTCTCCAGTATAAATGCTCCTCAGTTGCAGCTACACATTGTGTGATTGAGTTGTTGTTCTGATGCTAGTTTACTAAAGCTGTACACTAATCAGTTCACTGCCCTCCTGCGTCCTTCAGCTCTGCATTTTAGGCCCTCAATAACTCAGATTGTTTATTTTTTACAAGTTTAATAGACTGAAAATACCACCCAGAATGAATAAAATCAACTCAATCATTGCATATAAAAGCAACATTGAATACGGGCAAAATGACTCTTTGCACAGGGTGCCTGGGTTTAAGGGGGCGTCGTGTTCTTCTGCTACTTTAGCAGCATATCTCCTCATTAAGAAATGGAAGAACTCTTCTGTTGAGCCCAGTGTGAGAAAACGGGCCTGAACTGTACTTGGACAATCTTAGATTCAGATTCTGAGAACAACACTCAGCCTATTTCAACACCATCTTTTTTTTTCTTTTTTCTTTTAGAGCACTTGAGCTGCTTTTGTTGGAGCTGAAGCAGGAAACCATGTGGTTGGCAGGTACGATGCTAAGTGTTATTCACCCTCAGATCTGAAGAACAGATGATCAGGACTCTTGTTTGTCAACAGAGATGGAGGCCAAACTTGCCATACTTTTACCTCTGTAGGCTAATTATTAGCCTAAGATAAGACTCATGAAAAAGTAGATTAGGATTTCTGATTTGTAATAATGAAGAGCAATTTTGGGAATAAATGATAAGAGCAAAAAGAGGCTCTAAAAAAGTCAAAACTCTTGGGTAATTTAAAACCACAGCTTTTCCACACTTGATTAGGAACAGTATTTAGGTTGAAGATGTTGAGTTGTTTTACGCTTACTGTTTGAAAACCAAAACGCATTGTTTAGTTTTAAAGAAGATGATGGTTTCATGGCATATTTCCCCAGTGTGCTGAACAATAAGACCAGATGGAATCTGATATACAGAGGGACTGGAGTCCAGTACATTGATCCTCCTCTAAATGCATTTACAACTGCTCATTATAATGGTTCAAACACCTAAATTACATTTTAATACCCACAGTGGAAAACGTGTTGGCACAAATGCAGAAGTCTTCCTTTTCTCTGTTCTTCAGGTTGCAGCCAATCGGCAACAAAGAAAATGAATGTCGCTCTAGAATTCACCTCTCTGCAAATGCTGGCTGCTAGAGTGTCACGTAACATCATGCCTGGATAGTTCCGGTCTTGAGGTTGTTTGAAATATTTCAACCATCCAAACACTCACTACCATTTCAAGAAAACACTATTCACTCTTTCAAGAGGATAATGTGCAATAGTACAAAAGACAAAGGATTCAGGGATGATTTAGGGTTTTGTCTTGGACTCTCATTTTCTCAGCTCTTAACCCATTTGAGATGAGATGTGTTGGCCTAACAAATCCAATCCATTGAGATGCCACTGCTCCACTTCCAGGTCTTAAAGAATCTGACACCAAACTATCTCTTTTGACCCTTGACTCAATCGGTCACAACGATTTGGTGTCAAAGGCGGGATCAAGATCAGCATAACGCAAATCAAAAACTGCAACACTTTTTCCATTAATAATACATAAATGAGCCCGTGCAATCTAAAACCCTTTGTTTTCTTGTCAAAAGATACTGTATCTTGTTGGGGAATTTGAGATTTAACCAGAGACGGTTTAAGTGAAGGTGTCAGTGTTCTGAAATCCATATTTCTCTCTATCCCTGTGCAGGCCCTAAAACCAGCAAGAATTGAAGAACAAGATAGTCCTCATTTCTGCCACAGTATGCAAACTATTGCTTTATAAAAAGTCGAACACAAAATCAGGTTTTCTCCTGATAAGTTGGTGAATTGTTTTTGCTTTGACTCGTGTTTTGTACAGTCAAGTCTCGGAAATCAACATTTTGATCAATTCCTCATTCTGCTAATTTGATGAAATTGCCTTATAGCATTCTTACGCCATCTTGCCCATATTTGCACAGTGAGACTGGAATATTTCTGCGTTGCCATGACAATAGGTAAATCTCTTGCAATTCACCTGAGACGGAGGTGGCAGATAAGGCGAGAACTATCCCCTTTGCCATTTCCCTCTCTCTCCCGTGCCATCCTCTGCTGATGCAGTCATTATAGAGCTGGAAGGGGGGAAAAAATGTATTCAAGGAGCAGAAGTCGTCAGCAGGGCATTGCTCGGATTTCAGCTAAGCCTCAGCGGGAGAGGAAGAACGCTTTTCACTTTCCGCCACCAGAATTCATCAGTCTGCAGGACGCTACACAACACAGAGCATTGTTTGTTTTTCTGTTTTTATTTCAGTGAGGAAAGCATCTAAAGAAAACCCATTAGGGTTTGTGCAGCTTTCTCCTTGGCAGTCGGAAACCACGGCCAAACGGGAGCTGAAGTACCTTCACATCCCAGCGTCTTGGTTACGGCCCGACGCCATGGGCGATGCTGACTGACTTCACAACCAGACCAACACTGATGAACCCCAATGAAATGCATTATTGACGTGATATTCACACTTCAGAGGTGGAAGGAAAAAACCTCCTCTGCTCTGTTAGATATTTAGAGTCGAGCCCCGCCTGTCCGATCTGTCTCTCCATCTCACATGGCCGGCCGGGGCATCGGCCAAGAAAAAGCACATTTCATCAGTAAAAGAGCTTTGCCAGGAAATCATTCAGCTATATAATTACAAATTGACAAAAGGTCATTTGTACAGTATCTGATTGCAGGTGAAAGATGCACAGGAATCAATATCTCTTATCTGTCTTTTTCTTTGAAATTAAGGCTTAAGCCAATTTGTTTACCCATCATCAAATAGCCTCTTTTATTGCCCAAGTTGTTTTTCCTGCCTTGCCACATGGTTGTAGCTTCGTTCCCCTTCCTTAAATGTATTCTGTCAGTAGAACCAAACAGATTGACTTCACTCGGTTTAAAAAATGGCAAGCGAGGTGATATCTTTTTTATTTTTATTTTTTTGTCCTTCCTCGCCGGTCGCTGGAAGACCTTTTGTGTTCCAGGTTGGATCAATATTATCTCCCCAGCTGAGGACAAACGTACTTCCTAAGATTTCCACTATGAGCTGTCATCTGTCGGCTGGGATGTTGACTGAACATTTAGATTTTATCCACAGCTGCTCGGTTGACCTCTCCTCTCCGTGGGGGCGTGGGGAGGGGCGGGCCCTCGAGGGACAGCAATGTTCTGCGAGATGATGATGAGATGATAGGCACGTCGAGTCGAGGATGCACATCCATCAGTCTGAATGCAAGCGTGTGTAGTTCAAGCTTTACAATCCAGGTATCAATAGTTGCTGTGCCCCACAGATTTCAACTGTTGGCGTCAGGTTTATAGATGCTTTATGTTATTCCTAAACTGACAATTTATTGTGCAACCGTAATATTATCTATCTAACATCAATTGATTTATTTATTTTTTCCTTGTAAAGTTTGTCTACACACACGTTTAGCCTCTTGTCTCTCAATTGGCAGACAATGAAAGTTCACTGCAGCACCAGGAAGTCTGTCACTTCTAACTTAAGGTTGTGACAGCAGAGATACTGCATGTCCAAGACATTTTAATGACGTCCAGGTCAGAGAAATAAAATACTAACAAATTAGTATTTTCCCATAAGGAGGAACTTTACATGTTTCACAGGAGTTCGAGAACAAAACTGACCGAATAGCTAAAATTTAAAAACATTCAAGTTGCCCTCATAAATTTTTTTAGAACTGCCTATTGATAGGTGGGTCACAATATGTAGCTATGGCATTAATATGCTCATTTGAAACCGTGTTAGCACTACCACAGATGCCAACATCTATAGGCTAATTTCCGCTCTTTGGGGCACAGCCAATCAGCACAAAGGGAAATGAACGGCGCTACGAGATTGGCTGCTTTGCACTGCTGGTATTAATAAATATCCAGGTATATTTGGTGTTTGGACTCTTAAAGCAGGTGGTTACAAGTGTATTTATCGATGGTCTGTAGTATTCGTAAATTTCAGCTTTTAGAGACAGGAGACAAACGTTGCTCCCTCTTCATTCATTACTTGTTTTTGCTGTGAGGCGTCAATCGTTTCACTTCCCCCGGTGAAATCCATGCTTGTGAATTTTTGAGTTTGTGTTCTAGCGACGCGACACAAAAATGTTCAACTGTTGTTGCCGACGCAACAGCGGCAACGTGTGCTGGGCAACGACTTTCTCTGTCATTAATGCCCACTCACTGTGAATCAGCCACACGCTGAACACAAACCTGGACAAAATTACTCTCCGTTCATCAGAGTCCTAACAACATGACGTATGATTTCCGAATCATTATATTTGTAAAAAGGGAAAACTCTACTTTGACTGTAAAGTTGCATCTTTGCATTACTGTTGTTGCAGCTACTGTTTCACAAGGTAGCTAAGCATTCAGCTACAGATATTAAGGGAAGACTTCCTCAGCAACTGGTTCAAAACCTTCAAAAACACACTTTGTTCCAGTAGCAAGGTGTTTGTTTAAATTAAACCATTATAACGAAGAAACTACTGTGCGGTGTACTTTCCTCCGAGCATATTGCAGTTTATAAAATTTGATTTCATGCTTCCTTGAAAGTAGCTGCTTCTGCTTCTATATGTGGCTGTGTGGAGTGATTGATTCCCAGTAGGAAATAGCATCACACAGCACAGATGTGAACTCATCAAAAGTGATTTTAGGTCCTTAAGATAAAACAAAGACTCTTCTTGTTTTCAGTGATTAAATCTATTTGCTTTTACTCCGGAACATAAACTTGAGATGCGGCAGATGGCCTCTTGTGCGGGAAGAAAAGTCTTTTTATTCGTCTTGTGCCTCAACACGAAATATTTTCCCTTAAAAACCTTTTCTTAAATTACATCATCTCTTATTTTTCTTCAACCTGATTCTCTTAGGGTTTCTTATGTAAGCTCGGTGGATAACTCAGTTGTTCCTTGTGTTTTGACTTGCTCCCACTCCCACTTTTGCAACTTTAATAGTCACATGTTGCTGAGTTTGGTTTATTGACACAGGAATGAGGGCAACCGCTGTTCATCCTTAACTTATTTATTACAATGAAGCAAGTCTGCTAGAATGAAAACCTTCTGGCTTCCAGTCCCAGAAATATGATGACACACAGGAAATATTGGACAAAGAAAAAAAATTCATTTTTCACAGACTTTAGACTTTGCTGGATGGAGTAGATAGAAAAGTTTCTTTACTTGTTTTAAGGAAACAAAAGAGAAACCCTCTGATCGAATTCATCATGAGTTCCTGATGAAGGCTTTTTAAAACCGATGATGGGCACATTTCTCTTAATACACTCACGTGTTGATAGTGGAACAAATATTTTGTTGTTGTTTAACGCTTGCTAGCTTTGAAAATGTTTAGTGCACTTAGCTTCCCCTGAAATAATTTCTGGACAAATTCCAAAGCGATGATTTACTTTGCTGTTGTGTAAAGTTTCAGGTGAAGCTCCACTTCAAGCTTACAAACTCAAATCCTTTCATACTTCCAGTCATTTGCTTTGTGAGTTGAAATGTTGAAAACGTGTGGAACATTTTATTTACTCCAAAGCTGGGACTTACCTGTCTGAGTATGCGGCCCTGGCTCTTCCTCCTCCTCCTCTTCCTCCTTCATGGTGCTAATGTCTACAGGGATGAAGGTGACTGAGGATGACGGCCCGCCAAGCGCCTTTTCACCTGCAGCTGATAATATCTGAACGCAGACACCCCCCCAGTTAAGACAAATGAGAAGTGGGCGCAGCAATTACTGGGCGCCTGACCTTCAGCCCGCTCTCTGTGATGGAGCTGTCACACGCTTCATGCTCGCTTCTTTTTCTCCACCTTTAGCACTCAGAACACACCTGTTTGGATCCCCTACGTTTCCCCGTCGTCTCTGACTTATTTGTGCGTGAACCCGCCGTTACCGTCCCTGCGTATTTATTTCCCCCCTCCCCACCACTCGCATTCATGCATTATTAAGGGACAGATTTTTCATTACCCTGTGCTTTGCGAGGATTCTGTATTACCACTAAAAATTTCCCGGACAGATATAGGAAAAATGCAGCTAATAAATTCTGCATATGCTGATTAAATTTAAATTTCATAGGTCAGGAGCCCTCATTATTTGCACTGAAATATTAAAATAATGTGAATATTTATGCTGCTAAATTTGCAGCACTGAATTAATTCCTGAAGAAAAATGTTTGCATAGAGTAAAGTGGTTCTGTGAGAGGGAAACTTTCCCCCTGCAGCTGGACTGGCAGCCTTGTTGCTGCTGCGTCTCGGTGTCAGACTGACTCATTGAATCACGGGGTGTTAATGCCTGAGTTCTCACCTCTCCTTGGCTGATTTTACACCACGCCGTCAGCCGGGGCGCGGACGGCGCCCGTTAAGGCAGAAATAGTTGCACACATACAAATGTTAGTTTTTCTCATCTCTATGCTTAATTTCAAGCCCATTAAAGTGACCCGGCTCGGCCGCCGTGTGTGTCTGTGTGTGTGTGTGTGTGTGTGCAGGCTCCGCCGCTCACAGGGAGATAAATGATTCATTAACAGTTTCATTCAGGCGCGAAGAGATGACCACGTCTTGACTTCCACCTAAACTTAGGAAGTTTAAAAGTGCTGAGGGAGCCAATTTTTTTTATTTTTTACCTCAGAGAAAGAAAGTATATTTTATGTAAATAGTACTATTTAACACAAAAGTCACAATGTGCGTCACTCGGGACCAAATCTAGAAGAATGACGGCCCCTAAGTGAAGCCGGTCTTGGTGGCCTGTCCAGTAATGAACTGAATGGTTGGTTTAATATTAAACCAGCCACTTATTTCACTCAGAAACTTGTGTTTGGGCGGAAACGATTAATTGGATTAATCGTGATTAATCGATTACAAAAGTAATAGTCAACCAATTTAGTAATCGATTAACCTTTAACTGGAGTGTTCAAACTCAAAGCCATATGGTGGGAAAAAAAAGAAACACTCGGAGCAGTAATTAAGCCGAAACTGTTCAAGAAAAATCTAAACATTTTACATTTCTGATAAAAACACTTTTGTCTGTAAATGTGATATAGTTTTAGCTTCAGTCGATTTAGATTTACTAAAGGAATGCTTTACAGTATTACAATTTTGGAAATCAAATCTTGATTTTTCTGATTTCAAAACGAATTGACTTATTAGTTTATGTGCATCTTTTAATGCATTTCTGATATTGTACAAAAATAGGCTTGTGTTGTAAAATGAAAAATCTGTAGAATGCGCCATTTTCAAACTAATTGAGCTATTAATTGTCACAATCAATAGATTCATTGATTACTAAAATAATTGTAGTCGCAGCCCTATGCTGGTCCCAAAAAGAATTTACAACCACATGATTTTTAATACTCAAGGATTATTTACATTCTTAAAAATCAACACAACTGATGGGCCTATTAATGTTGTATAATGATTAATTTATAATTATTGTAAAACACATTTATTTAAAAAAAAAATCTTTTGGACCCAACTACTTTGAAGACCTTTTATTATTTTTTTTTTTAGATTTTTTGGCACTAGTGGCCTTTTCATTGATCCAAAGACTTCCAAAAATTTCCCATATGAGAACAAACCACTGTTACATGACTTCCGGCATTTCATGCTGTTCCAGTTTTCAGCCTTTATCTGGGATACAGATGGTGAACAGGAACAGCTTTCCATGGGGGATTAATGACAAACTGTTGCAGTTTGTTTACTTCCGTACAGTTGAGCACTCATACACACCACCTTACAAAAGTATTCATCACCTTAAATGTTTCACATATTGTCACTTTGTTAATCCATATTCAATGTGTGCGGCTGTGAAAACTATTTGGTGACGATAATCTGAGTAAATGGAGTGGAATCCATCCAAACTTACAGACGTATTTCACTGCCAGAGCAAGGCAGTAAACGCAGCAGCAGTATCTTGTTGAAATGAGAAACGTTCTCGTGATCATGAGTTAAAGAAACATAACGTTCTTCTGACGGATTATGACTTCTTGAAAAGGCATAAAGCGGTTGGTTCCCTCTGACTCTCCATCTTCTCACAGAGTTTCTTCTAAACGACTCAAACCGGACCAGGAGTCGCCGTTTCACTGTTAGAACCTCGTCTAAACTGCAGCATTTTTTGGCTTTAATGAGATACATAAATTTTGTTGTAACAACTTTTGTATGAAAGTTTCTTGTTACAGCGAGATAGAAAACCCGTTATAAAAATAAAGGAACTGCATCAGGCTAAAACAAGAATGTTTCTCATCATGTCCTAACTCTGATCAACTTGTGGTCAAACTAACCTGGCCCAAAGCGGAAATATATTCACCTCTTTTGGTTTTATTTGAGGACTGGACTGTGGTGACGGTTTTATTTTAGCAGGAACAGGAAAGCAAGTCATTATTTATTTCAAAAAATTGCTAAAGCTAAATACAGATTTTTAGAGGCAGCAAAACATTTAATCCCGGATCACCTTCCAGCAGCAGGAGAGTGAGAACTGTGATGGTTTAAAGTTAATTCATGATATTTGATGGTCTAGTCAAAGCTTGCACCTAAAATTGTAGTTTAGTGTTTAGAAAAGTGAGTACAGATTTTATTTCAATACTCAAATGAATTTGGACCTCTCCACATATCTCTGTGGTATTCTCATGAATCCATGAGCTCTGCTAGGTGATAAATGTGTCCAGTGCCATAAGCCACCATGCTTTAAAATGTCCTGTGGCTGGATTTCAGTGTTTGCAGACCTTCTGAGGTGTCTCAACCAAAAAAAGATCCATCTTTCTGTCGTCAGTCCACAGAAAGTTCCATCATTTCTCTTTAGTCTAACATGTTTTTAGTCATCAGAACTTTGTTGATGGCTTGTCTTCACATGGTAATCTTCTAATTGTTACAGGTCCAACAGGTAACTGCAGACCTTCTTTGATCGGCCTGCAGCATTTTGTCTATTCTTTAGAATCATGGCTCCGTCTCCTTCAATGCTTTTGGTTTCCATTTTAAGGCATTAGCTGAGTAGTCTTAACATTACCAGTTTTCCATTGTCCAATAATTTCGACCTAAACCTAACCCTTCAACCTCAAGTTAGAACCAGCTAATGGAATAACTTCACTAGCCGTGCTTCCGTCAACATTTTTCATGAGAATTATGACATGCGGCATTAGAAAAGATAGATGGCGATGGCAACATTTGAGAATTTCCACAATTTCACCAAAAGGTTTCACAAACGCTGTAGGTGTTTTGTGGCTTTTTCGGAAAAAAGAGTCGATGTTCTAAAGCGGAGATGGGAACCCGTTTGCAGAATAAGTTCTGACGTAACAAACTTTCCCGGTGACTAAAGTTTAAGTCTGAAGGTCTTCACCGCTGGTAGAGACGCACCTCAAAACTCTTGGTGTGTCGAGAGTTTCAGCTTACTCTCTTATTTCTACATTTTTCACTGCTCTGTCAATCGTCTTCATTCTTCGTAAATGAATAATAGCATGGTACAAAACATTGTGTTTGGTCGCACACATCTAATTGTAAAAAGAGAAAAAGGCTAAATAACGCGTGTTACGTGGATGAGTGTCTGTTTCTACAGCAGCTGTTGGTCACTGATGACCTTAGAGATGTTTACTGATGCTTTCACAGACACGTCGCCTGTTTTTATTCATATTTCATCATTATTCTGTTGCACTTGTGTTGCAATAAAATTTGAATTAGAATATTAATAATCAAGGGAGGTTTTTTTTTTGTTTGTTTTTTTTGCACCGCCACGGCCTGCGCTGTCAGTGCCTAACAAACTGGAGTCTAAACGGACTAATTACGACATAATCAGCTCCTGCCGCAGTCTGTCACTCTCGCTGATCAATTACAAACAAGACAGATGAACTCCAGGTGTCTCTAAGTGCAGCAGGGACCGGCGGCTGGGAGCCTGTGCGGATAAAATCCAATTCAGCCGTGCCTCTCCTCGCCTCTTGCATACATCGGTGAGACAAGTCACGCATGGCTAGCGCTCGGGCTAGCCTCTCCTCTCCTCCAGCCTGATTAGTTCTGCTCCAGAAATGCTGAGAGTGACGAGCTAATCGTGAGCGGCTGCGCCGGTGAGCGGGGGTCTGGAGGGTGGGGGAGCGGGCACAGATCGATGATTCGCTCTGCGGCGTCCGCGGCGTGTGGCGAGGGGAGGATCAGCTGTCACTGCAGACGTCTCTGCTGTCTGTCTCCGACCAAAACCAAGATGTGACAAGTCGCTGTCTTGTGAACTCAAACCTCCTGGTCTCGTCGCGCTTTCATGACCGTGTGGAAGGCCGTGTGCTCCGGCTGATTCCTGATGATGGACTTTATGAGGAAAAAAAACCAGCAGGAGCTGAAGACAGACTCCTCTCTAGGTCACCATGCAGTTCTCCTGGGGTTTACGTTTAAAGCACAGCACTTGCTTTGACTCCAAGTGTCCAACTGTCTGTATGTAGCAAAGGCGTCCATGTAGTTCCATCCCATCATTTTACTGCTTAGTTTGAGTTCTCACTACTGAGATCAGTCAGCCTGGAGGACTGATCTCCAGTCAAAGTTTCTGATTAAAATACCATCAGACAAAAGAGATATGACTAAAAAATGTTATCCACCCAACCATCTCTGATCATCCATCCAATCTGTTTGTCCATCCATTTCCATTTTGGTTCAACATCCATTCATCTACAGTCTTTTGTGGGTTTTCTGGTTTTTATTCATGCATTCAGACATTTTACACAAAAAAAGAGTCCACAAAACAGAGAAAACTCTGGGAAAGCATGGCAGTTTGAGATGAATAATATGTTTGAAACCTGCCATTTGCATGTGGATGAGAGGTGCAATCCAAAGCTTCTATGTTACTGTAGGCAAGGCTAATTTAAAAAATAAGAAATAAATCAAATCTCAATGGGAAAACTGAATGTGGATTTTGTATTTCTTGATTTTGAAGTGGTTCTACTTTCTTTTTTTTTAAATGAAGCAGTTTGAGTGAAAGACTTGATCCCAGTGTCAGATCTTCAGATTTCACAACAGGATCTCTGGTTTTCTAACCGCTAGAAAAGCTGTCAGAAAAGCTTTGCGTGATGCATTTCTAATGCTGATAATGACTGCGTGCGTGTGTGTGTGTGCGTGTGTGTGTGTTTGTGCAAACCAGTGGACAATAATGAAACCTTGCTTCGACAATTTGCTTCTCAGAGACATCACTCCTAATCTAAAGCAGCTCGACACCTCCTACCGGGTGTTACTCCGTCCTTCTCCAGCGGCGCCGCTTCAGGCGGACGAACCCGCTCGCGCTCATTTCCACACTAAACACCAGCTCGTTCCACGTCAGGACACATTTAGCCGGCGCCGCGTGACTTCACGCGTTGTGTTTTCGAAACGTGTTTCCTCACCTGTCCCCGTGTTTACCTGCCTCCCGCCTGTGCCGCGCGCGCTTTCTCTTCTCGCCCGAATGCGTCGTTGAGATGGACGCAATGAGACGGGTCCGCGCGCGCAGGGAGACGGAGGCAGGGCCATGAAGG
Source organism: Gambusia affinis (assembly GCF_019740435.1). Classification (NCBI taxonomy): domain Eukaryota; kingdom Metazoa; phylum Chordata; class Actinopteri; order Cyprinodontiformes; family Poeciliidae; genus Gambusia; species Gambusia affinis. Next base: position 2,175,493 of record NC_057890.1, read on the forward strand.
AGTGCAGCTGTAAACAAGGTGAAAAACAATCAGGTGATGGCGGACGGCGGCTCTCTGAGGGCCCGCTGCAGGTAGAGGCGCAGTGATACATCACCGCCTTGTTACCGGTGACTTTTTAACCTTCAGTCAGCTCTCCTTACGCTTCACTTTTTCTCTCCTTTTGGTTTATTTGCTTTCGAGCCTGACTGGAGTTTGCATTGAAATGTCGTCATTACTTTTCTGTTCCTTACCAAATGTTGGGGTTTTTTTTAGTCGTGTTTTGGGTTTGTGAACTCTTGAGAGCAAAGTCGATATTTCAAACTTTTTTGTACAGTTTTAGGCGGCGCTCTTACGCCGTTTAGAACAATTTGATGGACTTCACTAAATTTTTTAATATATAGACAAACATCTCTAAAGAGGGCCACTGTAGAGTAAAAAAAATGATAAAATTTCCACCAAAAACAACTACAAAAAAATTTCTTGAAAAAAATGTTTTTATTAATCTTAAAATTTCTGAGTTTCAAGAATCAGAAATGTTAAACTTTTGAAACTCAGAGATCGTTAGATTGATCTGACCATTTTTAATTTGGAAATTTCATTGTTTTGTTTTTTGTCTAGCAGATTTTTGACTTTTCAAACTCAGAAATTTCCTTGATTGTTTTTTTCTAGAACATTTCTGAAATTAATCTCAAGATTAGAATTTTTTGGCAAAAATCCACTCTTTTTTTTGGCCCTTTTGAACCATTTTATCTCAAAGTTGTTTCAAGTACACTGCAAAAATAACATTTTACCAAGTATTTGTGTCCCGCTTCTTCTGCAATTATCTTAATACACTTGAAATAAGACAAAACTAACAAGTAATGTTTCAGCTAGATATAAGAACATGTATTAAGTCAATAATTCTTTAATGTTGATGGAAAAAGTTCCAGCAAATTTTTTTCACTTGTAACTTGATATTTTCCCATGTTGTAAATACAATACAACGATGGGACCTGGACCACGAGAGAGACTTTCTGGATGTTTGCACCTTTATTTATATTCAGGTGATTTCAACACTAAAGCCTGTGAAGGAGAGGATTGATGTCTGTCCATCAGGTCAAAGTCGGCTGTAGGTGACTTTTTAAAAGTGCTGATTCTGGTTCATATTTACTGCGTTTTCTGCGGTGTTACAAGATATTCAGTCTCGATTTCCGTCTGGTAAATAGAACAGAGGAACAGAACAGTGTGGTCAGCTTTGATCTTTAATATCTGCTAAACAACACGGGGTTGTCAAATCAGTTTATTCCACTGCGTCGCATGTCTCAAAGATTTTTGGGGGTTGATTTGTCAGATTTTGGCTACAATTAGTTTTGGAGAAACCGAATTAATTAAATCATCTGGTCCTGTTCCAAACCCACTTACGGAACAATTAAACTGTCTGCCCAGTGGGAAAGACGAATGTCTCTCTTGCAAATCAATTAGGCTACCACTAAGTGATTGGACACATGTAATACAGTATGGAGATCAGAATCAACACGACAAAATGTGAAAACGTACAACTACTTTTGAGCATATGTTCTGCAATTACATTTCGTTTTTTCCCCTCGCATTTAGGACTGTGACATCTAGAGAAGTTTAGCTTTGCTAGCAAAGGGAGAGAGAGCGAGATTTACCTCCAGTGATTTCAAAATCTAATCTTTCAAGATGAAAAGAAACCTCCTCAGAATCCATGCCGAAGTGATGCATTTGTGTCTGCGGTTGTGAAATGTTTGATCTGATGGAAAAGAAACGCGTATTCATGACCATTGATAATTCATGTGCCAAGCTTTATCTTACAAACGCTGATGGGAACTTGTGGTCAGTGGCCGCTGTCATGCTGGGAAGAAACAGAAGCAGATGGTCAATGAGCCTCCAAGTTCAAACATCAGACTGAACAGACAAACTGAACTCAGAGCAGCATGAAGATGAATTAAGTGAATTAAGGACATCTGGATTTGGTGCAATGCAGTCTTCCCCTGTTTTAGGTTGGACGGAATTAACAAAGTGCATTATGAGTGAAAGAGAAATTTGTGTTACTTTCTTTAAATGTGGTAAGTTATGTACAATGAGATGAAGAAATACATATTTTAAGGCAGCACCTCAAACATATTTTTCCATGTGTAGTGTCATGGAAAAATCTCAAGAATTCAGGCAAGATGTCATAAATAACAATGGACCTTCACATGTCTTGTTCATGCTGGAGGACAATGTCCAGGTCTCCGGATCAGTCCAAGAACTAAAGCCACAGACCTTCTGTAGATGCTGCCTGAAGTTGGTAGGACAGTTTCAGTAACCACGGAAACAAGTACGCTATTGGGTTTTCTCTCGCTCAGAGAGTGAAACTAAAATATTTGGCCATAAAGTTCATCGTTACATTTGGAGGGAAAACGGGGAAACTCGCATTCGAGTGCCAGAATCAGTCTTTGCTTTAGGAGGGACCGGTGGATTTCACAGAACACATAGCATCGTAACGAATGAACGTCTGATGGAAACACTGAGGGAACATCAGAAAGCCAGGAAGTTGAAGTTTGGGAGAAAATGTGGTTTTCAAAATGGACAATGATTCCAAGCCTGATAACAGATTAGTTACGAAGTACACCCAGTGTGTTGGAGTGGCCTATCCAAAGCTCTGATCTCAGTCCCATAAAGAAATTCTGGGGTGCACTACAAACATGTCGGCCTGCAAACCGGACTCGGTTCCATTGGTTCTGTTGGGAGGAATGGGCCAAAACTCCAGCCAACTGTCAGGAGAAGCTTTTGGAAGCAGCCTTAAAATGTTTGAGCCTTCACATACAACTTAAGACCATTAAAAAAATCAAACAAGGAATGTAAATGCATCCATAAATGGTCTGAAATATATCTAAACTTTATGTTTGACAAACCTAGAAAACAATTATCTGGCTTATTATTGTGGCATTATGGAAATATAAATCTAACAGTATTGGAAAATGTTTTAACATAGTGACTCGTAATAAGAGTATACCAACCATTAATGAAGCATCTCTTTCCCCCTTTGGGTGAAAACCAATTAAAGCAGTACCACAGGATCATTAAGCAAATAAAAATGATTAAGTGGCTCACTCAGTTCTTCATGCTTACCAGCAACAAGCAAATTATTCTGCTGCTATGTATCAATACCTAGATCAATTTATTTCTTATTATGTTTCCATTTTATTAAATATCAGACGAGACGTCATGAGTTTTTAATTATGTTGCTGGTGTTTGTGTACCTTACCCTTCAGGTCCAATTGTTGGAGGTGCAAAGTTAATCACATCATGAGCACAGCAATAACATAGTTCTAATAAAGGCCCCAACATGACAAATAACACCAAGTTATTGTGTATTTAGGATCATACAATCAAAAATTAAGAGAGGGGGGAATGAAGAAGTTTGCAGTTCCATTTCCTCTCTGTGAATTGGATAATAAAGGCATGTTTGTGTTTTTACAGCAAAGGGAAACAAAATCCAGGCCTTGAGCGTCGGTGTCCGGCAAGTTTTAGATATATTTTTACTTCAACACACCCGAGTCAAATCATGAGGTCGTTAGCAGGATTCAAGAGAAGAAGACTGCACGGAGGAGCCCATTCAGCCATTTGACTCAGGTGTGTTGGAACAGGGTCACATCTAACGGTTCAGGACTCCGGACCTCCAGGCCTGGATGTGAGGACCGCTGGTCTAGACTACAGTGATTCACCCACATCCACTTTGTAGATTTATCAGAATACATTTTGGGCATATAGTACAGCTCCAACTTCATCATGATTTTGTCTTTCATGTCAGCTGTCCTTGTATTATAAATAATCCTTAGCGAGTTGCAAACTACAATACCCTCTTCTGTAGCCATAAACAAGCTCCTAGTATTATTCTGACTCAATGTCTGACAATTATTAACAGATACATTTAAAAGATACTCTGATGTGTTGGGGGTGTTTCATCCCAGCAGAGCCAAAAGTTTTGTAAGAGCTTAAGCTATCTGAACCGAACTGATCCAAACAAGGTTTCAGATGTCCAGAACAAGAACCTGCGTTCAGGTCATATTTCAGCAGTAGGAACCAAACCACCAACCACACACGACAGAATAAACACTGTCCTGGAGAAAAGAAGCCATAAAAACCTGCTGCTTGCCTTTATTTTCTGCAGGTTAGATTATTGTAATGGTGTCTTTACTAGTCTTGATGCAAGTGCAGCTCGTGTAAAATGCAGGTCAGAGTTCTGATCGACGTCAGGAAAATGGATCATTTCGCATAGATTCGGCTTTTTACTCACTTCACCGGCTCCCTTTTTGTCTTGGCCTAAATTATGTTTCTGAGTTTCTTTTCAAGTTCGATCCATGTAGATCCCTCAGGTCTTCAGAGACGTACTCGGTGTTCCCAGAACCAGAATTAAACCGGGTGGAGGCAGCATTCAGCTTCTATGCTCATCGGTGCAGAAGCTGCTCCTTTAAATCATGGCTAAAAACATTTAGACTACTGAACTGCTTGATATCAAAGACGAGGTTTAAATGGGATGTGATATAAAAAAAGCTCAACTTCAATCTAAAGGCCGAAACGAACCTGCATATTTTAACATTTGATGTTTTGTCATATTTTATATTGATTAAATTCTTTAAGGTCTCTGCTCTTTCCTTTAATTTCCAGTAAAGTGTCAGATGTTTGAAAGCTGGACACAACAGGACAAATGTTATAACCAAAGCAACATAAAAAAGCAGCAAGCGGTCACATTTCAGCACCAGTTCCTTTGCTCTAGCTATGACTCAGGGATCAACGTTGGCTTTTTTATACTTTCTCTCACACGATCTCCACAGTCTCAAACCAACATTTTCAGGGCTTTGCTGCCATTGTTTAATTAAGAGGAGGTGTGTGGTACATGAGAGCGCGCGCGCTCTGGCTGGATGAAGGAACTCCTCCGCTGGGACTCGATTCGCTTTAAGAGACGGGCGTGGGCGGAGGAGAGGAGATATGCTTGCCAGAGAAACGTACACTGCTCCACCAACACACTGAGCGCCCTCAGGGAATCAAGGCATAGAAATCCTCCCGGATTTTCTCTCTCTCTTTTTCTCTCTCTCTCTCTCTCATTTGGTTGTGGTAATTCATCATGGAATATCTAAAACATTCAAAGCTGCAGTGAAGAAATAAAGGCTTTGGAGCCTGTGTGTAATTGGTTTCTGTGAGGTCCCACTATGACTATTGAACCCTCTTGACTTCCTGTCCCTCTCAGTGGCAGAACGTGTGATAAAAGCCAAATAAAAAAAAAACTCATTACATAAAGACCGTGAGGCGAACTAAAGGACAGGGACGGGTTTCATCTGTAGAACATTTATTGAATTAAAAGGCATAAATGGACTTTTGTTTTATGCCTGTTTTCATCAGGCATTCATGGTGTCCTTCTGAAAACACACTTGAGCAGATAAACAACAAAGAAGGCCTTTAGGATTTACAGTTCATATACCATTAGGCCAGGCCACAATTATTACAGTGCAAGTTTTACCGCTGATTCCCAAACTTTTTCATGCCTTGGCCCCCAAACAGCATGAACCACACTGCTACAACACACTAACTTACAGAAACACTTTAGAATGTTTTTCTCACTTTATTCACCATTCAATAATTATTACATTCATTGAGCATTAATGCTGCTTCATACCTTCTGATACTAGTTGGACGTGATTTTTTAAAATTTAATTTAATTTAATTTTTCACAGCAGGGCTGAGCTGTAAAGTTCAGTTTATATACCTGCCAGTTACATGTGGCAGGAAAACACATAATACTGTCCTTTTAAAATATAGTTAATAAATACCCATGCATGTTAAGAAACAGCCTCTTGTCTTTATTTTTTCTCCTAGCTGTAGATGACTGGGCGTCTGTGATGTCGTCTTTTTATTTTTATTTTTCTATTGATAATAAAGATGCAGAGGAAGCAGGGAGGCTCCTTGTGACAGCCATGCGCCTGTGGCTCCAAACACCATCTGTGACTTTGGCCAGACACTTTCCATTGCTAGCATGATCGCACAGATCAAACACACAGCCGCGCCGCGGCGACACTTCCAGTCGAGAAAATGGTCTTCTCCAGCCAACAGCTGGTTCAGTTCCTTCCTCCTCCCAAAGTGATGAAGAGGGTAAGACGGAGCCGGCCCTCTGGTTCGACTCATTTTGACTTGACACCTGCTCCCTCTGACGGCATCATGGAGTCCATAGTTGCAGCTTCCAAGCCAGCAAGCCAAACATTCTGTCTTCCCAGGAAGAAGATCCAAACTCTGCGGTGCCTCATCCCCAGTCACTGTGTTCTGTTCTCCGTCAGAACTCGTATGACTCGACTTCTAAAACCAGTGTTTGATTTACCCATGATGCAGTCTGTAGGAGTCGGTCCGAATCAGTACATAATGACTAACTGGCTCCTTGAAATGATAATGAACCAATGACTAATATTCGGTTGTAAGCACTGGGGAATCTGCATATTGACCCCTCTATTGTAAACCGTCTCTGATGCATCCTGACTCAGCTGTGAAAATAGACTGGAGCTGATAATTACAACATTTTTCTGACTTCAGCAAATCATTTCAAACTCAAACGCTTGCATTTCGTCACTTATCTGATCCGACTTGTTTTGTACAAACAGCCTAGTCAGGCTGTGTTAGCGATATAGAAATTAAGAAGAGGTGGGACCTGTTTGACATGAGTCCCACGTGTAACCTGTGTGAATCACGACTAATAATCCACACCATCTGAATCACAAAAATGCAGAAAGATCTTTAAACTCTGGGCAAATATGCAAAGTTCTGCCTCAGAACATCAACATGTGTAAATAGTTTTGGGCAAGAAAGTTCCATTACTCACAAAAACGAAGGGTTAGGGTTAGCTTTTGTGATTATTAATAGAACGTGCCTGGTTGCTCTGCCAGCCTCTAGAAGGAGGGAAGGATCTGCCTTTGTTAAAGCAGAGGAAACTTTCTGCTTTTCAGTCTCCTGCTCTGATGGTGGGCTCTTCCGAAAATGACCAGGGTTGGCTCTGATTGGCCGTTGCACCACACTCTCATCTGGTACAACTCACTGTTTCAGTGAAGAGTTGAGGTACAGTCCAGCTTCAGGAAGGAAATGTGAAGATTACCAGCTTCTTTTTTCCTCTGGAGAGTGTTTGACGGTTTCATAAGCTGCTGCTGGGAGCCAGTTTATGAAGCTACAGCAGCAGCTGGAGCTCGGTGAGGTTTTTACATCCAGGAATCAGTATGCCAACAAGATTTTTTCACAACTCTGTGCTGATTAATTCAGGCTTTTGGCCAGTAAAGGTTCTGATTCGCTGAACAAAGAGAAGTGTTTCCTAGCTTCTATAGCTGGATGGTAAATGTTGATGACCTGCAAACTTTGACCCTGAAGGTTGTTCCTTCTAATAAAGAACTATGAAAAACATAAGTGTAGTTTCCTTATAGACATATGCTGCATATTATTGTTTACATCTGGAAATTTCGCGCATGCGCGCGACGCTGTAGAAAGAAAAGATGTCTCTTTTACTTGCCATCCATAGCTGGGCTGCTGCAGTGGCGCACTTCCGTTGACAAAGTGAAACCTGGAGATTAGGTTTTATTAATTTGTCGCAGTGCGCCACAGCAAAGTGGAAGAATCACGCGGGAAAACTATGCAAGAACAACCCAAAAGCACTTTTTTCTCACTCTCGGCGTCGGCTATGCTACACGCAGACACGTTGCCGTAGCAACTGACTGACAACAGAATTCAACACCAAAAAACATGCAAACATTCAGTCTCTTACGGTATTATGTTTTCTGTTTCTGTTTATTTTTGCGATTATTGATAAGGGATGTCTGAGCACAGCAGTGGTTGATTAGCTCATTGAAACACCTGCTCTACTGATGATGTGTCAGAGTTGGCGTGTGGATCGCCTTTATTACATTATTTTGGTTTTTACTGAACACCAAATTCCACAGCACAGCTACAAGGTAAGGTTGTTAAAGTCAAGCTAGCCTAGCAGACCTACCTCCCTCTTCCTTGCTATTTATTTTTAAGTCAAACATTTTCCTGACCTTGCTATCTAGTTATCGTCGTGTTGACATTTAGTAGCAAAGCATCTCTTGTTCTTTTACATATCATGTATGCAACAAAGATACAGAACATGGTTTAGTGTAATCACTTTAACCCACATGCTCTCCAAACCATAAACCATTCTAGTTTATGCTAAGACATTGTTTTTTATGTAGCTCGGTCCAGAATGTGAATGCGGCTGCAAGAGAGGGCGATGAGGTGCAGCAGAGCTCTGAAAGACTCAGTTGTTTTTACAAGTAGTGGTGAATCACATCTTACCAGATTGGGTTAGACAAGAAAAAATTTTCAGGGACCCAGTTTGATTTCCTGTCTTCATTTGGAATGTTATTGAGGCGTCCTGTTATTATGTGAAACCACACAGGTACTTCGCACACGGCTCTCCTAATAAGAGCCTGCTGCTCTCATTAGGAGGCGGCTCGGTGGAAATGAGCGGTCATTAATGCGGCATCCCGGCAGCCTGGTGTCCACTCCAGTGTCACCCCTTACCGCTGTGTCTACGTGGAAAACAAACAGGCGGTCCGCCGGAAAGATCAGCACCGGGGATCCGGCCCATAAATGCCACGGCTCCCCAACCCCACCAAAACACGCCGAGCGAAGGGTTAAAAGGATCTGCTGTCATTCCCCCGTATGCTGATGGGAGCAGCAGGGGATGTTTTCATTAGCAAGCCTTTTATCTGACTCCTCAAACACTATTAATGAGGGCCTGTCATGTTGCACAGTATAAATAATGGCAAACAAGGTCTCATCGGATGGCACATTCATGCTGACAGTGGTGCAGCTCTTCAAATTAATTGTGTGTAATTCATAAAAATGGCTCGTGTCTTCATGTGCAACCCTGTTACCAAAAGATGTGGAAGTCTCAAAAGAGAAACAAATCACAGCCGATCTTAAAACATTTAAGTTATACGTGGTTGGAGAAGAGAACATCTGTAGAGTTGATGTTACGTTGACGGTTTGCAACAAAACACACTACAAACCATCTTTACAGTGAAACACTTTTGCGTAACTGTTTTTTGTTTTTTTCTTTTATTCATACCCACACTTTGGGAAACACTGCCATATTCAATGCCATTTTGAAAAACATGTTTAATAGATGAAGCTCATTCTCACTTTAATTCACAAGCGCCCTCGATATAAAGATGTTGGACGCTCTGTCAACGTTCCTTCTTTGTTAGCCTTGTATTTTTATCAACTGACCATCTGGGAGTAAATACTCTACAAGCTCCTCCAAGCACATCAAGTAATTATTGCCTGAAGTAATTAAGGCACATTAATTAATAACCAAATTATTACTTTCAGTTTCAAGCATTCCCCATCCCGAGGGGAGTGAAACCATCTGCGTAACGTATCGCAAGATCCAATGATGTTATTATTGCTGTACAGAGAAAAGGCAGAGGAGTTGGAGACAAAGTTAAATACACTTTGCTAAGGGAAAATACTCTTGGATGCTGTTTATACATGTTCAGTTAGTACAACTGTGTCAGTGCCGAGTCTTTATCTGACAGTCGCTGTCTCAGGTGCTGCACAGCAGCAACAATCCCCCGGGTTGCCGAAACAATCAGCATCAATGACGGACCTGACATTGATCCAGTCAGATGCCGTTTCCGACTGAAAGACATCTGCAGGAAGGCAAGACGGGTTAAAATGTGGCGGCCTGGATGGGATTCCCAAACTAAGTTCACCAACAGAATTAGTGAAAACATCAGCTGCGGTTTGAACAAAGTGAGGGGGGGAGGGGAAACCCTTCACCTTGTGGGTCACCTTGAACAAAGTCTGTCTCAGAGAAAGATTTTCAAAAAGTTTCTTCACCCCAGGCATTGATTTCTTCTACCGAACAGATCTGCCTGGAATATCAAAACCCTCAGTGCACAAACTTCCTTTAAATTGTGAAATGCTTGTTGACACAGGCAGTCCTACAGTAAGAATTTTACTTCTAAAAGATTCAGCCTGTTAATGATTCACACAATGAAGGTCTCTCCCTTGGATTCCTTCTCTTGTCTGTAGCCATCAGTTAACAGAACCAGCTGGGTTCTCACTTCAGTGATGTGTTTACCAGATTATGAAAGACTGGAGAAGGAAATAAAGAAATAACATCTGGGACTGCCTGGTGCAACATGTTTTAGCAAAGTGTTTCTTCTTATTATTATTAAATGGGCATTTGGCTTCTAAATGACTGTTTCTGTGACGACACTGGTTGGGATATTATTGGGGTAAAGAAATAATCACAAAGTCTTGAAATCTCAATTCTGTCTTGATCTACCCCAAACATTGGACTGAGGTCCTGGTTGAGGTGTTCTCAATGATCAGTATCTGAGTCACTGCTTTCAGTGTGCTGTTTGGGACTTAATGTGAGCCTCCCAGTTACTTTTAGTCAGTTGGTCGTCCAGAAGAAACCCTCTCTTCGGCTCATCCTGAGGGAATCCTCAGGCATAACCAGGCAGGATGGGATACATATTCCTTCAGGTGGATTCTGGATCTGACCCAGGATTTCCTGACATTAAAATGTACCCAAAAACCCTCTGAAGAGAGGCCCCTATGAGGCATCCTGAACAAATGCCTGACTTCTGTTGATGTGGAAAAGCAGGAGTTCTACTTTAAGAATGTTGTTGCACATGATAGTCCAGTAGATTCGACTTGATTACAGACCGAAATTGCAACGTTTGTTCGATTTCACACTGCACTGCGTCAAACAGACGAGCCCTTTGGAAAACCCATTCACCCCCCTTGTCTTTGGGGGCGCTGCATCAAGAACCACTGAAGGAAACGACACAAAAACATCTGAGCGCAACTTCCTTCTTCATAAAATGTAAAAGATAGTGGAATGGCATTTGATTTTAGAGATTGTAGGATTTTTTTATTTTTTTTTGTCTTTGCAAAAAACAATGAGCCATTCCTCCATGTAGCACTACCCTCGTATGTTTTGCTTTGGTTGTATTTAGTCAAAATGCCTTGTGCTACAGCTCAATTCCTGCTTTTGGAGCGATCGCCTGTCTGCTTGGCCTTCACATATGCATTTACAGTTCACTTTAATGGACTAAGAGACGGACCAGAGTTCGTCTTTTAGTCCATGTCAGAGTTTTTGATTATCCATTCATACCTGTCCAAACAAACCGGACTTACAAAGCAAACAAACCAGAGTTTGATTAAAGCGGATTAAACAGGGCAGGTGTGAATGCAGTCCATCACTAAGTTTTGTCATGCCAATTAAAAAACTCGTTTTGCTCTGGAAGGTCTGCTGTACGGAATCAGTCTGATTAGTAAACTAAAGTAATTTCGTTCTTTCCAGCAAAATCCTAATTCCTATTCTTAATGGAAAGTGCATTGAATCCTGACACACTGAGTCTGAAATGATTAATGACTTCAGTAGAACGTTTGTGTCGTATTATCGATTTGTATCTTTAATTTGACAATTATTTTTGAAACCATTACTACCATTAAACAATTAAAGTCATTAAAAGGACTAGCAGTTCCTTCCTTGATCGTCACTGAACAACTTTTGCTGCTCATGAAGCATCTTCCCGCTTTGCCCTCTGTAGAAAAGCAACCCTGCGTCCAAATAGAGCTGTAGAAACGTGTGAATCCTCAGCTTAAAGAACAAAAGCAGAGGCCAAGTTCAAGTGAGACGAAGAGTCGGTGAGCTTAGAGCCGTCAATCCCCGGCATCTTCAGTACCTCCGCAGGGCCGCTCTCATGGGATCAAGAGCAAAGTTAGAAATGAGGCGAAGGAACTTTTCCAGCCTGACGCAGCAGCCCCAGCACGCTCCGCCGACGACCCGCTCGGCTCTGGGAGCCGGGTTTTAAAGAGAGAGGTTTAGGCGGAGTTGTGTGGGTGGGTAGGTGGGGCGCCGGAGAACTTTCCCTGAACTCTTCCTGGCTTTACTTCCCGTACTTTCATCTCAGGTCACTGTCAGAGGAGGATTTATCTTGTTAAAAGCCGCCTGGAGATGATACGGAGGGGGGCCACTGCTGTAGAACACCGAGGGCCCGGCTCTCGGCGCTGCCTTGGCTCCTGCAGACACGTCAGAGTCATGTTCTCGTTTGAGCTAAATGTGGGTCGTTTAGTCCTGGTTACAGTAACCCCCGCCGCCTCCACCTGATTAATTAACTTGTGACGGAAAATGGTGGGGAACAAAATGTGTGGGGAACAAAATGGATTGTGCACAGAGGAAAAGGAGCATTGTGAATATCTAATTTCATATTTTATTCTTTTGAATTAAATAAGTAAAATGTAAAAATAAAAAATAAAAAAAAATAGAGGGCTCCACCGGGGAATCGGGAATAATCGACTCTTTTATGAACGCCAGAAAGCAGCCAGTCGTATTAGAGGAAAAATATGTCAAGCCGGGCCTTGATGAATATGAAGGCATACCTAGATGACATGTTTGGATCAGTCAGATGAAGACAGATTCAGGAAACAAAGCCACTGACAAAACTGACAAAGGACACATTTGTTCAGTTCTGATGAGGCGCCAGAAAGCTGACAGTCATTGAAATTACTTGCTTTCACGCAAAAAAAAAAAAACGAAGCCTGTTTTCTCTCCAGACCGTTATTTGGCTATTGTCAGTCTTCTTGCGGCATTGTTGCTGCAGGCTCGGTCTAATGATAGCAAATTCGTCCCAGGCGCCGAAATCATAAAATTGAAGCGGCGAAGCGACACAATGGCTGAGACCATGAAAGGGTCTCCTTTCTTTGAGCTTCTCTCTGCTGGACGCAGGTAACTTTCAGAACACAGATGTCTCACTCCAATTATGGCAGCCGTCCATTTATCTGATTTGCTGTAGAAAATGTAGAAGATTTAATTTGCTGGTCCCTTTTTTTCGCTTTTATTATCTTTTTTTTTTTTTTTGACAGAATTCAGCCAATTTTTGGCTTTACAATAGACTCTGAACTTTGAGTCAGCAGCAGACAAAGAGGAGAGGCAGCTTTGAGGGGAGAAGTGATTTCTACGGATGTTACGTAACGCCAGATGCCTCGGTGCTCATTGTGTCTAAATCTCACTGGGGCGTAATGCAAAGCCGCTCGCGTCTCCAAAAGTAGGAGGCTTGTCAGGTTTTCTTCCCGCCGAGCACGGTGAAGATATAAATTGCGGCGAAACAACATTAACAGAGGAGGCGCTAAGCCTACTGTGTGCCTGTCAGCTAATTGTGTTCTCGACATCGGGACTTCCTGTGTGACAATGCATTTCAAATACTTCATTTATCCCAAAGGGAAATGAAAGGTGATTGTAACTCATTTCATAATAGAGTTGGTGTGAGCAGGAAGGACCTCCAGTAGCAGTCAGTCTTACAGTGACTCTGAGGAGGCCTCTGACTAAAGACTGTCATGGCATGCTAAATGCTAACAATCAACCCAAGGGCAGCAGAGACGATGTTCCACAGTAACATGCTGGATGATAGCATCAGTTGTTAGCTAGCGCTGCTAATCCACCTCATTTGCTTTTGCAGCTCCTCTTTGAATCTCATTAAAGGTACATCAGTCTTTGAGATGCTAATTAGATGCTCCCGGTTGTTAAAAACAATACTTTGTTGCCATGGTTACACATCATAATTACTTTTTAAAAAAGTAAGAGAGTAGCAAAAATCCTTCCAGCTCCACAGCGCCCAGAACCTGAAGAACTGACTGAACATGAACTTAGTCAAGAAAGTGCAGCTAAACCTGATTACTGCCATAATCACAAAATCACTTAACTTCTATTTAATCTATTTGAAAACATGAAATTGACTAAAAAAATCTCACACAGCAAAACTTTATGCTTCAATCTAAGAAACTTAAAGGGACATGGTGTCATTTTATAGCACAATTAAGTAACTATGTTGACTCCTGTTTTCAGAAAAATGCAACCATATATGACCTAAAAGAATATGTGTACTTAAAGACCAAACTTTGTTTTGAGGATTATGGAAATGAGGCCAAATGAGCTTTAACTAATCAAGATTAGCTTAAGACTAAATGAAGAATTGGTAGGAGTTCAAAACTGTTAGCTCACAACGCAGAGCAGAATTGAAGCTAAAACATTATTTTGATGCAGTAATATTTTATTTACTTTGCTGAATTAGAAATGAAAATCTGTCGCAGTGATGAATTTAAACTTAGTTTTGGAACACCAAGATGGCGTCTTCAGAGGCGAATATGTAAGGAGTGAACTCAAAAGTGTGCCACACTTTTCAGATGTTAATTTTAAAATGTATTTATTTTTTTCTAATTAACACTTATGACTGTTTTGCGTCAACATAAAACCCCAATTTGTAATGTAATCAAATGTGAAAATGTTTTACAATTTCACATCTGATTCCATATTTTAGCTGCAAAGTGAAGTCTGTAGCCTGTCTGATTGGAGCCTCATAACCAGAATTGAGTCTGGTTAAAAAAAAAAAAGAAAAAAAGAAGGAGAAGCATTTATGAATTACTAAAACCACTTTGTCTAAAATACATTTAATAATAAGCTCTGGTTGATTTTTTTTCTCAGTGTATTTTTACGGCTGTGAACAACTCTGAGCTCTGCTGCAGAGAACATCCAATCCTCTGCAACAGGCTCCATGTATGAATCGACATTCTTGAGCTGGTGTACATCACTGTACGCCTGGTGCAAGTTTTGAAATCAAGCCTGGAAGCTTTTTGGGAATAAACCATGTGGAAATATTTGTAATATCTCTGAAATTTGACCAAGACAACATGGCTACTCAGAGAAGCATCGAGACAGAAAACTTCTGGTAAAGTTGAAGATATCTTAGAGTCACATTTTCAACATCAACTAGAGTCACTGTTTTTTGGGGGTGGTTTTATGGGCCACTTGGGCAGTTGCCCCGGGTGTCATTGGAAGGGGAGGGAGCTGTTGAGAAACTCACATTATTATCTGATATGATGGGTGTTCATGTGCATCCATCTGAACACTATCTGAAGACACCTAGTAATACAATTTCCCTTCTATCATCTGCCATATTTTTCAGCTAAAAGGGAAAAAGTTTCTTTTCTAACTTCCTGTTTCGATAGCTGTGCTGCACTGCTTCCCCTATACACCATACTTCTGGTTGTGTTGCTGTGCGGTTGATCTGTTTTTGTAACCTCTGTTAAGGTAGCTGCAGATGCAATGTACATGTATCTTATCTGAAAGTCTTTCAGACGTAGTAAATTCTGTTTTTGATGTAACCTGGTAGCAGTTTAGTAAATGTACTTATTCTTTTTGTCTGTATCAATATTTAGGCACTTTATCGTGAGAACTGGACATGTGTGGGCATGACTATTTGTTGCACTGCTTGGGAATGCAGCAGTTCAGCAGTCTGAGTTAAAAATGCACCCAAGTGAATTGGGATTATTATTATTATTATTATTATTATTATTATTATTATTCCTGCAGTCGGTGGATTATTTTCCTTCGTCCAGGGAAAATAAGAGGAACAATGTGGTGTATAATTTGAATGTTATATCTGTTTTCATTTTCATACTGGTCTACAAGTGACAAAAACAATTAGTGGATCAAAACCCTGTCATTTAACCTTCATGTTGATGACCTACAGTATTGATATGAATGATGTTAAATGTCTAACCAACACTGCAGATTGGTTAGACATTTACCGGACTTTAAACTCCGGTTCTGGAGGGTCTGAGAAGTGAGGACATCTGTCACAAAGAAGCAAGGAGTTAAAAGTTCCATTTCGAATGAGAGTGAGTTCCTCTCACTTGTCGTCTTTATTGTCCGTGTGTAATCCAACACGACGCTGGGAGGGGAGTGTTACAGACCCCGGGGAAAAACACAAAACAGGCGCGATCCATCTTGGTGCTAATCAGGGAACGCTCAGCTTTATTGGCACGAGACGGACCGGATAGCGTCTGCTCGGGTCGGCGCACGTGCTCAGGGATCCATTGCACATCAAATTTCCCATAACTGAATATAGCGATGACACCCGGAGGACAGAGAACAAAAACTCATGGATGCAACAGTGATCCGTCACTGAGAGACCCGGAAAACGGATGGAAATTTGCTGAGGTTGCAGCACTAACCATTTCAGCTCGTTTAAATATTTATTATCCAGATTGCTGATTGTGGTAATTATTGTGTGGTGAATTCGTTTTCAGCCTGTTATGCTGGTCTGGAGAAATCAGTCCACCTGTTATTTAGATCCAGAATGATGCTTATGCTGGCCTGCAGGGCGGCACAGTGGACAAGCAGGTGTAAACAGTAGATGGGACGACAGTTACAGATCTGGTTCAGAGTTGCAATGACCAAAACCGTTCATTTATACAGCGCCGGCTCAAAGAGAGAAACTGTACCGTTATTTCTCAAACCATAAGTCACTACTTCTTTAACACGTTTTAAACACTGTGGCAACAACGACGCGGCTAATACGTGGATTAACTTGCAAAGAAAGTGACAAAGAGAAACCGAGGAAGTGTTTGATGAAGTTTAGATGTTTTATAAACAATATGTATGAAAAAAAAAAACAAAAAAAACAATTAATCCGAAAAATTATGTAGTAGTTATGCCGCGCCAATAGGCGGCACTGTAACACCACCAGAGAACGACACACACACACACACAAAAAGAACGGTGCCATGTTTATTTGGGAGAGGAAGAGATGGAGCTTCGATGCCTTGGCTTAAAAAATGTGCATCAACACAGAATCATAAAACTGCTCCTCTGAAATGTATCTGCTCTGCAACTCGGTTTCAGAAATGACAGTTTCTGCTTTCCGAAGACGCCGAATCTGTGAGGATGCATATCACAAATGACAAAAAAAGCTTTCCAGATGCACTTACAATGGTTTCCAGGTGGATGTAGCCGAAGTGTGCAGGAGAATGATGAAGATAAGCGGCCAGTGACTTTTCCTGATAGTTTATTGTATTTAAGCTACGTTCACTGCAGCGCAACCACAACAACATGCTAGTCATATTCACTGTTCCCTACATGATGCATACAAATTGAAGGGCCGCTTCCAGGAACTTCTTGGAGCAACTGCATCCACCAAACATTTCCCATCAAGACAGGACCCAGTGGCCCAGTAGGGACCGGATCACCGTCCATGATTACTTCTGCAAACACTGAGGGACGCTCTGTGACATCACTGCGCCCTCTACTGTACAATACGTGACACTTTTAGATCGTCCCGACCACACGGGAGATCACATACAAGTCGCATATATTTGAAAATATGAACGACCACCAAAAAAAAAAAAAAAAGTGGGTTTCACCAAAAATCGTAATTGATCATTAAAGACCCGCAGTGTGAACGTAGCCTTTGCATTTTGTTAAAAAAAAAAAGAAGTCCTGTTGCAGACCCTGTTTAGAAACACATTAACATGTTTGTGTGTTTTATGTATTTCATTAAAAGTTAATAAGAAGGTATTTCTTTAAACACCTTATGTTTCGAAGTGTGCTCAGTAGTCCGGAAATTATGATATAAAGGTACCACATAAAAAATATATATATGTATACATGTAAGAAAGAGCTTCATTTCTCACATAATCAACACATGAAATCAGGTTCACAGCTTATTCAACCAGCTCTACGCGTTTAAAAACCTCTATTACGTCATTTGAATGTGATTGATTTTTCTGTCACGCCGTCCTTTATTGTTACTCAGTATTATGTAAGTGAAATATCCATTCTCCTGTGGCTAAGGGGACATTTTATTTCTTTAACAGCCAACAGTGTTGAGGGTAACAAATACAATCAATCCCATGGGAGGAGCTGTGGATGTGTTCCTGTTTAGTCAGGATGGATGGACTACATTGGATTATTTAAAGAGAGCCTCAGCTCGCTCGCTCCCCAAAGCCCTTAGTGCCTCTTAACTCCAGCAGATTCACAGCGTTACAGTCCTCCCTTAAACCAATACGTGATTTACAACGTTTTCCCACGTACAGATCTCCCAACATTACACAGAATCTACATGTCTGGAGGAGGCACTCCAGAGCGGGTTTTAGTGGGAGACCCAAATGAGATATTATTTTTCTCTGCTCTGGGGAAGCTGACTGATGGAAAAAAAAAAAGTAAAATAAAATCATATCTTCATCATAAAGGGAGCCTCTAGCCGTGATCCAGTGAGTCCATTTGGAGCACGGCTCACGGTTTTACAGGCGCTGGGCCAGATGGTTTTAAAGGACTTTCAACAAGTCTTATTGTCTGATTTGGCTTCATAACAGAGTTGGACATTTTAAAATGACAAGATTTCAAATTAGTGGTGTGGCATATGAAGAGCAGTTCTGGAAAAAGTTTTAAAGTTCATAGGTTACCAGCAGTAAATAACTATTTATGTTCCCGACTCTTGGACTTGGAGGTTGTGTCTTGTACGTATGTTTTCATGACGGACACCAGGAAGAGCAGCTGGGTATAAAGCAGGAACCTAAACAATAAACAATAAACAATAAACAACGGCGAAAATCAGGTTAAAAACAGACAAGGGGCCATTTTTAAACAACCCCATTCTCAAAAAATTACATTTCATGAACATTTAAACCATCTCATTTACATCATACGGTTACATACAGGAGACATTCTGATAAAGTACACAGAACATTGATGGTAGGAGAGTGTGCACCACCAGCTATGGTCCTGTATGAAACGCGACCTGAGGACACAACGTGTCAAGAGTTTCCAGGCAGAGCAGTGAAGGACAGACGGAAAACTTTAATATCAGACTTAAATTCAAGTTACTCTTCACCCACAAAACTGACTCTGGACTTAAACTCACTTTCTAAAGACAGAAGACTTGACTTGAACTCCAGTCAACGTCATTGCCTGGAGTTAGACTTGCCTCTGAATAACACAAGGGGGTAAAAAAGAAGACTTTGTACATGAGTTGTACTGACTCTCTGAAGACTAAGCCAATGAAGTCTCCATTGGTCTCTGCCAATCTTGGACTAGCGGTCTGACAGCAGCTAATCTGGATATATGTAGACCTATATACTGGAGGTAAGGTATTAACCCTTTATTACCATTTAGTAGATAGATCCCATTTCTGACTTATCCCATTAAACAGACTTTGGTTTCAGTTTCTACATGTAGAGGTCTGTTAGAGATCTGCCATCTATCCAGTACTGCACTGAATCTGTTTTCTCGCCTCCAAGACGCGTTCAAACAGAGTGTGAGTTGTGTTGGGGAAGAAGAGAAAACAAGTGGTGCCTGCAGGATTTTTGTCAGATGCCACGATTGCCTCCGTCTGACATGAACCTTCTCTCTTCCCAACCAAAGGCATCCCCTAGCTAAACGCTTTCTGTGCCGTTCAAACAGCCACGACACCGCTTGCCTCGCGTGCCCGGATGGTTTGACATTTCCAGGGAGTCGGCATCTGAGTGGATTCAGCTGAGCTGGAGGAATCCCGCTTTAAATCTCTGCTTACTTTCCAGAGAATCAAATGAAGTAAAAGGCAGGCGATTCTCTCCTTCCTAGTTCTCCCCCTCTTTTTTTTTGTCTTATTAACTCCGTCCTTACGAGAGCACATCAAAGACATATCCTCGTCTTACCATATGCTGCATAGTTTCATAATCCAAAGAGACTTTTGTAATTACACAGTCCACCAGGGGAATAAAGCTCATCGATTCTCTGGGAAGAGAAATTTCATTATGCAGACCCGCTGTAAACCACTGATGCTATCAGCATCTTCACTTGTTTCATTTAATCATTTTACACAACAAAAGACAATTTTGGACTCAGCCGAGGGGAATAAATGGTATGGAAATGTGGATGTTAACCGCATTGAACATATTCTTACAGAACTTTACAGGCGGGAGTAAAGCAGGGAAATGCGACCTGCCAGGCGTGCGACATGCGGGGAACGTTTCATCTGATCGCATCATTTCTTTTTTCTTTTTTTTTCCTCCCCCAGCAGCACACAGACGACTCTGTGACATTTCCGCATATGCTTGAAATATATACCTAATGAATGTTGCTGTTTCTTTTTTCCACAGATGTGCCTCGCTCCCAGCAATAGCGAACACTCTGATGCAATCATCAAGCCATCAAATGGCAAACGACACACTCTCTCCAGATGAAGTATTTGTGCATTTCTGCAGGAATAATAAAAACTACGGCTGTTAGAAGTGCTGTTGCATTCTCTCTGATTCTATAGAAAAGCCCAAGACCTTCAGCTGCTGAACATACAGCTACTCATGTCAGGCCCACAATGGCTTCGATCAAAACTATCCAATTGAGAATCTACATAAATATAATCAAGATTATATATAAACGTCTATTAATGTCCAAATTAGCTCGAGAGGAAATTCAGGGAAGCTGTGTATGTAGTGACTATTTTTATTTAAGTTATTGTGATGAACAATAACATTGTTGTTATGAGACCAAAGTACCTGACTGAAGACTTCCGTCATCCAGTTTTTGGTGGGATGAGAAAAACAATAAACTCGTCTTTCTGTGCGTCATATGCAAACAAAAATAATAATAAACTGAAACGAGTCAGTGGAATATTCTCTTCCTTATGTTAATATTAACTCTGAGGCAAAACAAGTGAAACTTTACTCACCACGTTGCACTGTTTGAACGCCTTTTAGAGCGTGTTGCTGTTGGATAATCATAGGATTGAGCGTCGTCGGGGCCTGGTTGCCACGGTAATGTGCGCGGCTCTCCGTTCTTCAACAACGTTCTCTCCACCGCTCACGTGGATCAGTGAGAAGGTGGAATCCTCTTACATTTCTTGCTTTGATCAGCAGCTGCTCCTCTGGATCCCGTCGGCCATATTTGGCATTGCTTTGGTGCATTTTGTGCAATAAAAACAAACATGTACACCCTCTTCGAAAAGAGAGTGGTGACTACCTCCAACTTACACCTCCACCTCACCACCTGCTGTCTCCTCTGTCCCATGACGGCTCGGTGCTTTTTGGAGGACGAGTTTATTACGCAGACAGTAAAAAGACAAAAGCTTTTAGCTACACGACCATTGTTTATTACTAATGTCATCACTTACACAGACTAAAGAAGTGTCAGCGATAGTCACTTAAAGGTCATTAGCAAATCATACTTGAGTCACTAGTTAGAAAGAGTTTGGGAAACACTGTCATCATCCAAATGTTTGTCATTTACATTCATCTCACCAAAGAAACTGAACTTGAAAGCAGCAATACAGTTTGAGGGGGGAAGGCATAGAAACTTAAAGAAGAAATAGATTGTAAATGGATTTAATTCTACGTTTGAACTGCACCTGGGCTAAGCCCTTCAGTCTTTGAGTCCATAGAGTATCTGGTTGGTTGAGTATTGCATGTCATGGATGGATAGGAATCTTTTTATTTCTTTGAAAATCGTACTAACTATTTGCTCCCCCTCCCCAAATTTCCTCACTGCAACTTGTCAAGAGGAGAAAGTAGTCGACGGATTAATGTGTTGGTACCACACACTGACCCGTTGGTCACCCAATGAAACAGCTGCTGTGGAAGACCGCGTGTAACGGCGGCGCTACTCAAGAGGATGAACATGTAGGCGAAGTTCGCTGCAGTTTTCCACTACAAGCAGTACGATATCGGAGAACTGGTCCTGCCGTCCAAAAAAGGCAGAGCGGGGAGATCGGCACGCCTCACGTTGACGTCCATCAAGTTCATGAGGATTCATTCAGAAGTCTTAAAAGATTATCTCTAGTCCAGAATAAAGGATGTCTCTATTTACAGCAAAGTCCTTCGTATTAGTCTTTGTCTCCTTTTATGATCCGCCAGACCATAATGGGGCGTTCGCCTGCAACAGGAGAAAACAGAGATAAAGTCAGAACCATGGAAACGACGCCGACGTTGAGTCATCATAAGTTGCATTTCCATTACAAATGTGTGCATCGTCAAAAAGACACAATTTTGCAAATAAAAAAAGAATTGAAAATAAAACCACATGTGAATAAGTCATTTAACATCATGACATTAACAGATTCATAAAATATATTAATTCTGCCACAGCGCTGGAACTCGTCAGATGTATATTATCTTTTATTCAGGTGTTGGAACGACAATCAAAAGTTGAGTTTGTTTGTCCAACGTGTTGAATCCAAGGCTCTTCCATAAAAATTACAGACTACAATATCCCCAAAACGCCACACACATAGCCGCTCCCAAGTAGGCGGGGCTTGTGGACATGTGTCCACACCTGATAGGTCATTTTCAGTGACTTGTAACATAAACAAGAGTATTCACATGTGATTTTTAATTGCATTTCTTTTTAACAGAAACACAGCAGTTGTGAAATATTTTTTCAAACACTAGCAGAATATATATATCAAAAAAGTGTCGCACATATTTGTAATGGAACGTCAACACTGAATATAGTTGGATCTTCAGTGTTAACGGCAGCGAAAAATCATTCCACAAAGTATTGGACTCAGAGAGGCTGAAAACAAATACCTGCCACACTTTTCAGAAGCTAATTTGGGAGAAAAAAAATATTGAAAAGCAATTAGTTTTTATTATATATGTGTACACCACTGTACACATATATATACTGTTGGTCTATCACATAAAATTCCCAATAAAATCCACTTATGTTTCATAGTTGTACTGTGAAAAACTAGAAGTCTGAGGAAGATGAGAATCGTTGCAAAGTGCAGTCAGCGGTCAACCTATTAAAGCAACACAAAATCTCTACAGATGTCTTGAATAACAATAAAATACAACTCCTATTTCAAAAAGTGACGTAAGAAGAAAAGTAAAACGAATTCCTACACAGTAATGTGTGTGTACCTATTAGAGCCTCTCATTCTGTTTAGCATAAAAGTGGAGTGCTGTGTTTGCATTAACATCTCCGACCCTTCACTCGCAGTTCGGTGCTGTCAGATACTTGGGAAGACCTCCATTCTCCTTCAGATTAAATTGCCTGTCATGAAGCTCGGTGGCTGACTGGCAGCTCCTCTGCTCCTATAAAAGTACATTCCGGAAAAGACTCTTGAAGAGCACAACGTAACAACCTTCATAACAACGTCCGCTATCTATCCCAGTCGGCTGTCAAAGGACATGTGGGTTTGACGGACCGCGGGAAGCCATCGCCGGACTTGCGAGGCGCTGTTATTTGATGGTGAGCTTTTGATAGGAAACAGACAACTGTGACAACCCGGTTAGATTAATTCTCAAATGGGTTGTTTGACCAAGGCTGAGTGTGTAATGTCATTTAAATCACCCCCAATTAGGGGGCGAAAAAACAGGCAAAGAACCATCAGGATGTCGCATTTCGAGGAAAACCAGGGTAATGCAGTTTCCACAAAACAGGTACTGCTGCAATAAATTCTTCCCTTCACCGAGTCATTTACATTCTGAGCTGCCATGGTGATTAATGTGGTACTAATTTGAGAATAATTTTGGGTTGAAAAGAGAAAGAGCTAAGCTGCTTCTTGTCAGAAGCGAGAACGTCTCCGGAGATCAATCTATAGCCTGTCTCACTTCAAGGAGGAGAGGGATAAAAAATCATTAACAGCGTTCTGAGTAAGTGTCTGAAACAAAGCTATAAATACAGGAAGGAAAAACCAAGTCCTCCCTAGGTGTTAGGTTTGTTTAATTGGTGGATGACAAGTGCTAATTTAACAGGCAAAGCATTCATTTCCATTCGGCGCCTGAAGTGAGCGTGGCTGAGAGATTTAAAACAGCAGGTGTGGGGCTTGTGTTTCTGTAATTCAGCTGTGTAATTGGCACACCGCCGCGTCCTTCTCAGCAATATGCTTTGTGTTATAACTACTATGACTGGGCTTTTCATCATATGGCAAGAATTCACCCATGAAATCAACAAAAACACAGCAGAGAGAAAGCAGAGAACAACGTTCAGCCTTCACTAATGTTTTAGGATTTGGACAAAACGGCAATTTCTGCCACAGGTCAGCACTTTAATTTTTAAGTGTAAACGCGAATCGTATATAATATAATCAATATGTCCACCGATAATATCATAGGTGAATATAGCTCATTTATTTGTTCTTGTGGGAATAAATTAGTGAGCAATTGTGGTAGTGCAAAACTGAATGTTGCTGAATGTATACAACTCAAGTAAATAAAATGGAAAGGCAGCTTACTGACCAGAAGAAAATAATCTGGAAGTAAACGAAAACCAGACAGGGAAAATAGCCATTATCTATCTTCAGTTAGTTAGCTAACATCCCCTTGAACTCGTTTCATTCAACCCAGCAGTTTTTCAGATCTATTGACTATTATAGATCTGAAATTGACTTCCTTAGCCAAGATTCTGACTAAAACTCTTATTAGGTCTTTTAATCCTGGTGCTATCCTAATTTTCTGTTTACTCCCCTTGTCCTACGGGTCAAAAATGACCCACCCTAACAAAAGCCCTAAAACACATATGTCAGAGTCAAGGCCCGCGGGCCACATCCGGCCCGCGAGAAGATTTTCTACGGCCCCTGGGATGATCTTGATTTATTATTAGAACCGGCCCGCAGCAAGCCGGCACCCCGTCTGAAAAATTGCGAGATGCACCCCCCTCCCCCCGTTCGATCCTCACAACGCCCGCTTCTGCTCGATCTCACAACGCCTCCGCAGCTGCACTAGACCAAATGCGTCATTTAAAAAAATCTCAATGAACATTCGATCAGTCCGGCCCTCGGCTTGTAGCTAAATTTTTTATTTGGCCCTCCGTCCATTTGACTTTGACACCCCTGCCCTAAAATAAAGCAAATTAATTGAATTTTAAATCCAAAATCTATTTAGCAGGATGAAACAATCTGACATCTATCAATTTGACTCAATTTAATTAATTTTTATCATGAATTTTTGTTAAACAATACAAAAAGACGATCAACACTATTACACACTTTTTCCCTTTTACCACAAAGCAAGTGTTGTAGCAGCTTTCTTTTACACAGTAAAGGTTTATTATTGTAACTGTATAAATGTGAAGTTATTACTTCTGAATTAATTAAACTGAAAGGGAACAAAAAGTCAACAATTTGGAACTTTTTAGTCAACGGTTCATTCCTTAATATTTTTTCGTAAGTGAAATATAAAAATTCCTCTCGTAACACAACAAAACAAAATGTTGCCTGATTTTGTGAACATTTTAACATCAACTCTTATGTTGTGTCCCATAATTATGAGCTGTTCAACACCAGAACATCTTCTCCTCAACTTGACGTGTCGAACACAGGATGAAGAACATCTTCGCCTGATGAAGATGTTCTTATGCTGAACATCCTCAATACAAGATGAAGAACATTTTCTGCTCAACATAAGACGTTGAACTTCTAAGATGTTCTTATAACACAAAATGTTCAACGCGAGATATTCAAGAAGATGTTCAAGAAAATCTTCACAGCGTGTTGATGTTCTTCACTGTGTGAAGACGCTCCTACTTTAAACATCTCAAGAATTTGTTCAACATAAGATGTTCAACTTCTTACACTGAAGATCTCATGTAGGACAGAACGTGCAAACATACAACGTAGCACCTGTTGGCAGTGAAACGTCAACTTACGCCATCAGCAAGGAACCGACTAGCAGTTTTCAGGTGAGTGCAGGTGCAGGGGTGTGTCCAGGTGTGTGTGTTTGTATTAGAGAGAGTTTGTGTGGCCTTGGAACTTTCTTCTGGTGTTTAAATGCTTTTATAATTCACTGGTCAATAATGACCATAAGACAATCTTTGTGTCCTAGTGGTGTACAGCCCACATGGAAATATAAACAAAAACAAAGTATCACTTTTTCTAATGATGGGGTCAATTTAGGAAAAGTCCTAAAATTTCAAGTCAGAAAAAAATTGTTTAGGGTTTTTTTTCTACATGCCAGCAGGTCACTTTTGGCCCACAATACAACACAAGGGTTAATTAAAACTAACTTCTGCTAACTTAGTGTTGTGCTGTTTCCTTGCATGTAGACAAAATCTTTTTCAAGAAGCCTTTCTTCTATTTTTACAAAGTCCAAATTACAGAGATGTTTAATACTTGGTGGACCAACAGAAAACAAAGATTTAATATGTCAGCAATTAAATATGGCTTTAAAGTCCATTTCACACAGAAGCAGTAAAAATTCGTCTTCTTGTTTTAGGGCTAACTTCAAGGCCTCTACACTGGTTTCTAAAAACAGATTTTTGATGCAGTCGAATCCTATGGTTTCTTTGTAAAATACATTGTAGATTTGACTAAACATCAAACCAAACACTTCAGTTATTCTCCTCATGATATCTCAGAACAAACTGCTGCAGCGTTCATAGTGGAAGTAGCTAATAATTAATCCTTTTTAATGGACATATAACTGACATAAATAAATACTTCTAAGGAAATGATGACACTTGGCGAAATGTAATGTTTCAGCTGTTGACTGTGTGGTGTCTTCTGTGACTTTCTATTTTTGTGTTTTTACAACATAAAGCACTTTGAATTGCCCTGTTGCTGAAATGTGCTATACACATAAACTGCACATCAGGATTTTTAATACTGCATTTGCCTGTGTGTGCGCTTTCTTTTCTCCCTTTCATCCCTCAAGTACTAAGCAATACCGACAGCGCAGGTTAAATGTGCCACCTTTGTGGATTTCTGTATTTATCCGTGGAAAAGAAACTCTTCAATCTGTCACCTCTTGCTTCCATTTGAGGCTTCAAACGTAGAAAAATTCCCATCACGTCTGAAATCCGCGCCGCGCCCCAGGCTTTCTAATAGCCAGTCTCTGCTTTGCCAAACACGTCGAATTCGCTGAGTTTTTCCAGTGGTGTGTGATTGATACAGACTCACGGAGATGAGTATAGCTGGGGGACCCAGCTCTATGTTGTCTTGATTTTTTATTTATTTATTTTTTTTCTCGTTTTTATTATTACTTTCTAGAAGCGCCGCAGAGGTGACGAACAAAGTGTGACCTCCTGCTGTTTCAAGATTTGAGTGAGAGGAGTGTTGTCTCTATAACCGAGTTCAAAGGTGTGTGACTTGGATGCTGGAGGTCATGACGGAGCTTTGAACAGGTCGCCGTGGTGTGTTTGGATCATGTACCTCCTCTGCTCCCTATTCACTCGTGTTGCTCCACTGTTGGGAATTGGGCCTAAATCACACAGTCTGACAACAGGGGATCAAAAGTTGCATTAATGATTCAAAGTGGGAGTTTTTTTTAACATGGAAGGCAGGCCTACAGGGAATCTGAACAAGGAACATATTAAGCATGATAAATATTAAAATAAAAACGTGAATAATGAGAATAGATGGGGAGAGAGAGAATTCACCTGGGGTTTGTAGTGGAGCGTCTGATGTTACCAAAGCTGGTCTCTGTCCGCAGAAATCTTTCCAGAGATCCATAGAAAATAATAATAAAAGAAACACAAAAGACATGTTTAGTGTTAAAAATAGTCTTGTGAGATTTGATAATAATAGAAATGTGTTCCAGGGCATCTGTGGATGTTCTCCGAACCCTGAGGACTAAAAGAAAACAATTCCACACATATATTTATATATTTTTATATATTCTGAGGTTCGGACCGATCCCAGAATCAATAGCCCAAGGCTCCAGGCTCCCGGCTCCAGGCAGGTGTGGTGCAGGCGGTTTAAATAATTAACTACATGGAGGGAGGCAGAACTGAAGTCTACGGGTAGTCATAACACAGTGAAGGATACAGGCATCATGTTACAATGTTAAAAGCAAGTAACTGGAGTGAGTAATTGGCCAGTTTGGGTGCTGAGAGTGGCCTGAAAGTGCTAAGGAGACATGGCAGCGCATTGATTATTGGACCCCAGGGGTCCGAGCACCGGCTGCAAACACTGGTCTTTAGTTAAAGGCAGAGGCGACAGGAAGAAAAGTCACAGCCTGCTGACCTTGACGAGTGGCTGCACACTGGATTCAACAGTTCTGATCCTGGCATCAATAGAGATAAAAACAGATTTTTTTTTTTCCTCTCCTCTGCTCACCTTGGTGGTTTTAATCTTGTTCCCTGTAGCGCAGCTCCAGCCCTTCAGATCAGGAAGAACTTTGCATTCCTCCCCGTCAAGGCACGGATGCATCTGGCACCACCACTTCTGCTCCACTATCGAGGCTGGACATGGCGCAAAAAGAATGAAAAAATGATCCCGTCATTTTAATAATTCCAACCAATATGAAGAAAATCTCGTTGCATGTTCCATTTCCTCTTAGTAATGATTTAAAAAATCTGGTTGGAATTCTGTGGTGTAATGTCGTGTTGGTTTGTTGATTCATAACCTTGTCACTGCCTTCCTGTGCTGCTCCACTTCATTAAAATCTCACTTCGCGGACAGTCTGGGCTTTCTCCGCTTCACAAAGATTGCCTCTGGTAGAATTTCTACGGGGCCAATCGGCGAACAGGAGAAGTTGTGAACGATGACGTCGACTTTCTGCCATGTTTTACGTTTTGTAATCTTCTTGTAGTTTTAGCTATGGCGGCGATCGCCTGCTTGATTGCCTGCAATCACCAGCAACTCAAAGAAGTTGGTGTTCAAACCTTTTTTTTTCCAACTTTACTTTGTTACAATAGTAATCAGAAGTCCCATGCTCCACCGCATCACATAAACGTTACAGATTAGGTAACATTTAAAATTGCAAGAGAGTTTCAAACACCTCTATGAAAAAAATCATCTCTCAAGAGCTGAGAGCCCAGAGCCTCTGTACGAAGTGCAGCGCAGAACAAGCAACTGGTTGTTACCAGACTGGGTGTTTTAGATTCATTACAATTCCTGTCTACTCTCAGTTTGTACCCGGAAACAAACTTACTGTTTAGTTTTCCATTCCACCATTCTATTGAAAAAGCAGGTGGTTCATTTGGATAATAAATCTTATGAATTACATAATAGACAAATACAACACATTCTGATACATTTTTCATCAAATGTCTTAAAACATACAAAAGCAAATTATGTAAAAGACATTTAAATGGAGACATAAACTGTCCCTAACATTATGTCGCAACAAAGAGGAAAAAAAAAAAAGAAAAGAAAGAGGAGAAAAGGGAAAGAATAAGGAAGGAAAAAATGAAGACGGGGATGGGGGGGGAATGTGTCCCTTTCCATGTGGAGAAATAAGTGATTTAAAAATCCCCATGTGCAGGAGACCACAAGAAACATTGTGTAATTAAAAGAAAATCTCTGCAAAACAAATATCCTTAGCCGCTTGATTGCCTGCAATCACCAGCAACTCAAAGAAGTTGGGGTTCAAACCTTTTTTTTTCCAACTTTACTTTGTTACAATAGTAATCAGAAGTCCCATACTCCACCGCATCACATAAAGCAAGACAAAGTAATGACTAATTACAATCTATGTAATTTGTGTTGTATCGGAATTTGAAACGCAGTGTTATGAAAAAGAGGAGACAAGTAAAGTTTCTCACCACACCGCCTCAAATGACACAAAAGGAAAGTCAAAGACAAGCTGTTGAATGGAACACTGGCAACGGGATTATTTAGCGGTTAGCACACGAGTTCAATTTTAGTTTTGATTTCATGTTTTTAACCACAGTGAAAAACATGTCGTCTGAAACCATGATAATACTTCCTGAGCTGGAGCATATAGAGGCTCGGTGGGTGTTTAGAATTGCCATCTTGTCATTTTGTGTTTCAAACACATTTCCGCACGACACAAGGAGCCTTAAAGGTGGAATCTCTTCACATCATCAAAGAAGCTCCCATCAAGCCATGTCACAGTCTGACAGCCTTCTCAGGTAAGTGATGTAAGATTTGCTTTTTCTCTGGTAACACATCTATTTTGAATATGCAAACAAGTCTCAGCCTCAACATGATGTCAGGGTAGGGAAGTGATAGCAGATGCATCTTCAGTCGGCTGCAGTCAGAACACCTCTTCACTCGCCTCCTAAACAAACAGCACAGAGCAGATGTACTGCAGTGTACACTACAATCTGGCACATTACAGGGGTCATTATCCATGTTTGACAGCCCCCTCCAGCAGCGTTTATGCTTTTCATAATGAAGAGAGTTTGTTTTATATAATCCAAACACAATGCATCCCCCGCATGGTAAACTGCAAAGAATGAAGACTTTATGATGGGAGGAAATCAATTTGTGGAACACAAACGTGTAAAAAAAGAGCGTCGGGTCGACTCCAAGCAAAAGGAGTTGTTATTTTAAAAAAAAGCCACAGAGGTTTTTACAGCAAAATGAGATGGGAGTATTGATGATCAAACAAAGTGGAGAGGGTATATTTCACTTAGAGTTTACAGGGCTTTAAAACACGACGACGTCTCAGACTGGAACCATAACCTGATTCAAGTCCTGAAGTCTTTTAGTTGTCCCTCAGTTCATATTTTTATTTTATGTTAGCTTTAAACTCATGAGCTTTGACAAAAACTACAAACTGCTTATGTAAGGTTTCAGAAATACGTTAAGTTTAGATCAAAAAATAATTTAGTGCATGTGCCAGTGGGGATTTGTGTTCAAACCGTATAGTTCTGCCAAGAAGAAGAACACTGTCGCCAATTCAGAAGCCAAAAACAGCAGACAGCAGAGAGCCTAAAAGCACAAAACTGGAAACCAAACCTGAAAGCTCTGACTAATGATCAACATGTGGGCTTCTAAACAGTCTTACCACAAGCCTTACTAATGTAACCCTCGCATATTGAAGCCTGTAGAACATTTTGGAGCAATTTTTAGCCCGTTGGCTTGCTGCTTACACACTTGCGCGTGGACTTTGGAGCGACGCTGTTTTCAGGTGGAAAAATCTAAGACATTAGAGTGGGAAGATGTATAAATCACAGAAAAGACTTATTTTTAATGCCATGAGGATAGATTTTAAAAAGCCTACATTCCTCTACAGAGTGAAGGGGAAAAATATTTTCCATGACAGTCACTCCACTCATGGGCAAAACAAAAGTACCAAAGACTACTGGAGATCAGAAGACGAGGCGTCATAAGATGGTAAACTAATCTACCCATAATCTTTCTTATCTTTCTGTGTTTTGCAAAATCTGGACCATAATTCCTCTTCAATTATGTAAGAGAGTGATTATAACTGAAAACCACTTGTTTAAAGTTCTTGCTGATACAGGTTGACTCTACAAGTCTAAATTGTGGGCTGTATGTAGTTTTTTTCTCCTGTCTCCACTGATTTTTTTTTTTCTCCCCCATGACGGCCTTTTCATTCGCTCCATCCTAAAATTCCCACACGCAAGTTTTCTTAGAAGTCTGGCGGTTCATTTATCTTCATATGAAGAGGAGCTTGTCTCACACGAAGAGGAGCTAAAGGTAATCCCTGGTTGTAGAGGAAAGAATAATTAAAAGGTTAAGTGCTTATCATTTTTTCTCTCCCTGAGATCAACGGAGGGGCTTTAAACTGAGACTGGTGGCTCACAGCTCTAATTTGCAGAAAATGTCAATACTAAAATGTCAGGGAATAGGTCAAACCCGAGCTATCCGGAGTTTCGCCAGAAAGCAACGCTTTTCAGACCAAAGTGAAGCTGCCACCTTGGCACAGTCTGGGAGTCTGGCATATTAGCATGCTCAGAGATCCTCTGGGTCACTGACTCATTCAGGCCTAATAAAACCTTCAGGAGTACCTTTCTATAGCTTCTGGACTCAACTTGAACATTACTTTGTGTAGTCTTACTCATTTTAATTGATCAAGCCAAAAAAACTAAAATCAAGGGCAAATTGTGATTCCAAAAAAAATGCCTCTTGTTTTCACACCTGATAGTTCAGTAGACTCCGTTGGACTTTGAGCTAAAATTGCAACATTTGTTTCATTTTCAGCTACTGCAGTTTTCTATCACATTGCATTGGGTCAAATGAACCAAACCCTAGAAAAACCTATTTACATCCTCACCTGTGGTGGCGCTGCTCCAAGAGTCGCTTAAGAAAACAACACAAAAACCTCTGAAGAAGACACTGAGCACAATTTCCTTCTTCATGAAACAGAAACAACAGAGTGGAGTCAGACTTTAGCTGTTGTAGGATTTGTTTTTTGTCTTTGGCAATAAACCACGAACAATTTCTTTTCGCTAACACTAGACTTGCGTGTTTGTTTTGGTTGCATTTACCCAGAATGCCGTGCACTACAGTTTGCTTCTGCTTAGCATTCACATATGTATTGGAACCACATCAGAGTTCACACAAACTGAACTGAGAACTAGTTTTGCAGGTCATGTGTTTGGTCCACATCCAAGTTTGATTGCGCATTCACACCTCCCTAAACGAACCAGACTTACTAGGCAAACAATAGTGTTGCGGACTGAACAGGGCTGGTATGAATTAATGCAGAGTGTCCTTGAATCCTTAAAAAAGCTTAAGTTCTGTCACATTCAAAAGTTCGAGTCATGCATTAACATCTTCATTGCATTCTGTGGCTAGGTGGTTGAGGCTACCGGTAACTAGAGGCTAATATACCCTTGGAAGCTAGCTCTTTGTGTCTATCATGGTGATGGACTCGACACATGGTGATTGACGGCAAGACACAAAGGTCATCATCATTTAACATGTGAATCAATAGCAACAGCAGTGCTATCATGTCCACTGTGTTGGATCGCTGCCTCTTTGTGCTTGTTCCATTGGAAATGAATGGAGGGGGAGCGACGTCGCCTCCTGTGTGTCGGGCCCCTCCGGCGCAAATGTACTGTGAGAAGAACGAAGCCGCTGCCAAGAGCCAGAAACAAACGCCAGAAATTTCAATTTTTGGTATGCTTGGTTATAATATAACAGAATCATCCAATCTTATATACGGTATATATTTTCAGTCTTAAATTTCATTCAAGGTGGCATTAAAAAGTCTTAAATTTGACTTCCTGAAACCTGCAAACACCTTATTTATATAAGACATTATGCAGTAATAATGTAAACTCAAGGAATATTAAGAAGGGAAAAATGAGAAACAAGTGAAGCTCGTGAGTGAATCAAGAATGTGAACTCTTCTCTCACATCCACTTATAGATTTCATAACCTCAGTTATTTTAAGCTTCATATTTCTCCCCTTTTTCAAGCTACAGATAGACATGCTGAGGTGTGACCTGTAGGCTAATTTGCATCACTTTCTATCTTGATACATTAACAGGTTTAAACGATCCGATCCCTCTCATGTGAGTTGGCTCTCAGTGTGGTTCCTTTAATGGTAACAGTGACAGTTTTAATGTATAACTGAATTGGAAAAAAGGTTACATGAGAACACGTTCCGCTCCAAGAGCCTTTCAGTGTCTTTCCAACTTTTCAAACTTGAGTGTTCAGGAAGCTGTGATGAGATCAGCAAGTCTATTCCTCAAGACTTGTGCAAAGAAGCATCAGCAAAAAAAAACACAACAGAAGAATTCTATCTATATCCATAGAATAGAAGATTTCTGATGAATAATTGAATGAGTGGACTGTACCATCGACGCAGGACGGGGCGGCTCTGGTGGTACCGGCCACTTGGCCCGGAAAGCAGGAGCACTTCACTGTTTGCGACCGCTCCTCGATTTTGTTCTTGTTGCAGCAGCGGTGCAGCGCCACCACCTCACAGGTCCCCGTCCGGACATGGTGCGCAGCTGTGGGGGAAAGAGAAAAAAGGAAGGGGGAGGAATTACCCTCAACTTGCACAGCACTGGCCTTTGACTAGACCTGAAACAGACGGCTCTCTTTGGTCTTCATGACATTATTTTTGTCACTAAACACAGGAAAGGCAATCACTAAATTACCTTTAAAGGGCATGTACTATTTGTTCTCTGTGGATATGCACATATGTATCCATACCCCATGAACTTTCATACATTCTGTCATGATACAACCACTGAGATTAATGGAGACATATAATGCAAGATTCACATTTTGCATATTTTTATACTTACATTTCAGTTTGGTCATTTTTTGGGACTGAGTTCATGATGTTTGTTGTCTGGAAGACGAGTCATTTCAAAAACCTCCGGAATGTAATGAGATGAATCAGGAGGCACTGCCCATAACTTAGCAACGCGCCGCCCAGCCTGTCACCTAGCAACACAAAGTGAGCTACAGCATGTTTAGTCAGCTGGTTTCACCACTGTATGCGCTGAATGATGACTGCTGGAAAAGACAGGAGTTTTGTTGCTGAGTTACCATCCAGAAACCGCTTGCTGCATTCTTGTTGGTTGTACAGGAGGCTCCACTTCTGCTTTTCATAGACACACAGCTCTGTAATTACGCATTTGTTTGCAGACATTTTCACGTGCGAGTGTAAATTTTGAGTTGGGGGCGGGGGGCGTGGCCAGCAGCAGATTTAGAGTGACGAGAGGCCCTAAAACAAATCATTCTGAAAGGAGTTCAATGCAGGCACAACTAATATCACATTATATAAGAATAATTTTATGCAAATAATAATAATAGTAAACATATTTTGTAGTCCATATACAGGTTAGACCTATTCTAACCTGTTCAAGGAAGCATTATAGGTCACTTTGGTGTCACTATTGTCACTGTTATTATGGAATTTATGCATAGTCCAGTAGTGGACAACCAACAGATTCTGCTAATTTTGTGTAAATAAATCCCATCTGATCAGAATTGTGAGGGGTGTTTAAAACTAGCAGTGTGGACTTCGATCAGTGAACAACCAGCGAATGTTGGACAGGCTGGACTCCAGTCCTCCTGGCCTGCTGTCCTGTAAACTGTAAATGTGTTTCTTCTTCTACACACCTGAACAAAATCATGAGGTCATTATCAAGACTCTGGAGGACCTGGCTGAACCGGGGAGGGAAGTCACATCTTTTGGACTAGAGACACACCCAAAAGGTTGCGGGACTGTGGCCCTCAATGACCGGATTGCAAACCTCTGAAGTAGTAAAGATGGGGTCATTGAAAAGATTTCAGGATTTGAAAAAGTAGGATACAATAAATGTGACATTATTTAAATAGTTCCTCAGAGGAAGGAACCTTTTTTTTTTTTTTTTTTTTTACAAAAACTTCAATATGTGAGGAGGAAAGTGCAGCTCTGCAGTATTTGGAGCCAATTTTCAGATCACGCTCCATTGTCTGAATTATTTAGAGGATGAGCTTTCCCATCCTGTTTTAATTGCATGTGACATTTTCATGAGGTGTCTTTTTTTCCCCTGCAGAGGGACTGTCTGCTGCTGGGGTAAACAGAAAGTGTGGAAATGACAGCAGGAAAACCCTTTCTTAGTTGTTCACACTGTAAGATCTCAACGGATCCCACTTTTCCAGTCATTTTGACCACTTAAAGAGTTTTACACTAGAGTCACATTCACCCATTCGCACACACATTCATACACCGATACACAGATCTGTAGGCAATTTGGGGTTAAGTGCCTTGCCCAGAGGCACATCGACATGTGGCAGGAGGAAGCTGGAATCGAACCTACAACCTTCCGATCGCAAGACGACTACTCTACCATACAGCCACAGGTTCATGGACTGAAGGATGGAAACGGTTTGACTGAGGATTTAATGCAATTGTCATTTTTGCTCAAAGAGATTCACGAAATAATGTGACAAACTATTCAGTAGCTTTTTGCATCAAAGCTAACTAAGCTAATTTTTCCTTCATTTTCTCTGTCCAACGACATTCTGACGTCTTTGCACTTTTTCAAATTTTGCGCCATCACAGCCACAAACTCAGAAGTCGACGTTTATGAAGTAGAATAAAAACGATCCATGGTCTGTAATTTATACAGTTGAATTTAAAGGTTTACACATTTTTTTGAAGTATCGCATTAGAAAAGGTTGATGGAAACTGCAAAATTTAAAATGACTTCCTTGATTTTGCAAAAGGGTTTTTGTGCTCGCTTGAGGTGGTTTTCTAAGAGAAGAGTTAATGCGCTAAAGGAGACAGGTTTGCTGAATAAGGTCTGGCATAACAAAACCTTCTCATCCACTGCTCAGAGGGGAGACCTCCCTCCATTTTTCGGAGATGTAAGCTCCATGCTACTTAGCAACCTCCACTTCCTGTTTACTACAGCCAAGCGTAGCGTCAACATCAGACAAAATTGCGCCTTGCGAAGCCCGGTTGATTCGCTCTAAACCAGCAGACGGGAACACGGCTAACTCACACTTTGATCTATCAGCACTGATGGTCACTTTCTAAAATATCAATATCAGTTTGATATTAACAAGCAATATTCATTTTCATTTTGTTGCCGTTTATTTATTTCATGTGTTGTGATAGCGATGCAGCAAAGGATTGTGGGGAGTTTAGCTTGAACTAGAGAAGAGGCGGTGAAGCCAGGGGTGTGGTCGTGGTTTATGAAGGTAGTGAAAGAACAGTGAAACATATATATGTAAGATATTGGTAAATTTTTACTATGAGCTATAAAGACTAAAAACACACTTGTCTAAGTTGTTTTTGACTCAATAATATCATAATAAATGGATCATTGGCCAACATTTTGGATGTGCATTGATGATTTTAACGTTGGCACTTTACAAATTGTCTTGACTGTTATTGGTTTTCACAACTGTTCACTACATGATGTGTTTATCATATTTTTTCCTGTCTTCACGATGTAAAGCACTTTGAGCTGCCATGACAACAGCAATATCAACAGCAGACATTTTGCAGATATCAGCCCAAATTTTCACATCAGTGCGTTCCTACTTTTTCTTGTCCTTTTTTGTGATATATGAAACGTTTGCTCAAAATTCACATAACAATTGGAGCCATACATGACCAGTGATCACCGACTTCACTTCTGGACTCTCTTCACTGATTGTGCTGGTTTTATTTAGTGGGGATCGAAATAAAAGGGGGCTGAATTCAAATGCGTACAAAAAAATAAAAAAATAAAGCCATGGACTAATTTCATTCCACTTCAGAATTACACTCTCAAAATCCTAATAAATACTCTACAGTTTGTGAAAGGCCTTGTGCTTAACTGCTGTCTGCCTCAAAGAAATAAGAGCAAAAAGATGCCAGGAAACTACAGATCCAGTATTAAAAGCGAAGGAGCAGGAATAGAAGTGCTGTTCTGATTATACAGTCATTTGCTTGATAACCTGCCTCCTCTTACAATCCCACCTGTTTCTCCTGGAGCATTTAAAACGACGCAGGTAGTCGAGCTAAATTAGTGGGAGCCTTACTCATGCGCCGGCTGCCAAACACGGAGCGATATGAAAGACAAACACGCGGTGTGCCGAACCGCCGCAGATGCTTGAAAGGGAATTTCTGCCAGTAGTTTCACGCTGAGAGGCTGTGGTGTTTTGACTAGATTTGGAGTTCCACTTGGATGCCCGCCCAGGTTCCCCTGCAGCAGCAAAAACACGCAGGGAAAGTGCTTCACGGAGGAATCTCTGCGTTCTGGTCCTGAACCCGCTGAGAGGAGCAAGTCACGCTGCCGTTTGCTCCTTCTCTCATCTCTTTTTCTCCATTCTTGTAAGATGACGACAGCGTGGAATTTAAATAGCGGGACGCTGCGTCCTGGTGGCTAAACGTGCATCTGTTCCCAGCTGAGGCCTGCATGTCACCTGTAACATCCATCCATCCATCCATCCATCCATCCATCCATCCATCCATCCATCCATCTCTCTCTTTCTCTCTCCTGGTGTTTACTGCTCCTGTCACGCTCACCGTCTCCCAGCGAAGGCAAAGAGAAAAAGCAGCCATGCATGGAAACGTTCCGGACTGTTTCCGGAGAAAATCTGGGGGAAGTTATTAATACTTGATGTTGGAAATGGCAGAAAGTTTGACATCTTTGTACCGAGCTGAAGATGTTTTATTGAGGAAGTCATAACGGCGGTGATCAAATGAGACACAACGACCGAGTTGTGTGCTGGTAAACTGGAATTACTGAATGTTCAGAAAATCATTTCTGGTATTTATAGGAACGCCTTTCAGTCATGCATATTTTTGAATCTCAATAAAAAATGGATTATAATCTCTAATAACTATTCTTTGCTTTTGTCCACTGCAGCTACCTCAGAAATTTGCTTTGAAGGCAGCAGCTCAGATGTTTTTTGTCGCATGAGTCCCACTTATGATTGTCTGTTTTGGAAAAAATACAGAAAAAGGCAAAAATGGTCAGTGATATGATTTATAAGACCAGAGAGTGTGTCACTGTAGACTGCATTTATAAATATGTCCCAAGTAGCAGTACAAGATGTTCTACTTGGTTCTAATAATTACAAGAAAAAGAAAATAGATTGTATTAATTAATAATTAATTAATGTAGATGCTAATTTATTATTAAATGTGTCTATACATGTTCCGGGAGCTTCTTATAAATACCTTATACAAGTTTTCTTTCCCCTTTTTTTATATTGATTTCTACAGTCAAACATTCAAAGATATTTTCTATGATGAACAAAATGAGAATTCAAGTTATCAATACACTGGAAAGTTCAAGGTAGCATGTATCGCTCCCTGAGGGACACCTGACATTATAGAATGAGAGCTGCAACTTTAACGTGTTCATTTTGATGAATTAATTACATATTTCAACGTTTTTAACGCAATTAGTGGCTATTTTACACAGAAGTCAGAGATTAAAACTGAGAGATTGAAATCAGGAATTCTTGTGTTTTTGTGGCCCTGATCCTCTTCAGATTAAAAATACGTTCCGTCTCCAGAAAACAGAAACTATGAGACCCGAGTGTCGAAGCACTTTGCGGCAGTTCCTTACCAGAAAAAAATGATAATTTCTTTACACAAATTAATATTTTCCATCTGTGGCATTAAATCAGCTCTCAGCTAAAAAAGAACGGTTTCTTCTCCTCTCCTGGTGCGGAGCTGAAACGATTCTACTCAAGACGCGTTTATACATCGGTCTCTGGAGAGTCTGCCAAAGCAGAACACACACTTTGTCTTATTCATGAAGCTGTTGGGAATGATAATGTGATCATTGCATAAGTTTGTATGCAGCACCGGGTGCACCTTCCACCTTCCATGTGGGGGAATCTTCCAAACACTGATTTGAGATTGTTAAAAGCCTAAAAAGTGGAGTACGGGCGACGTCTGGCAGAGTTTTTCTTCCTTATTTTTCAACCACGCGCTATTTATTTTACATAACTCATTTTTACTGCAAACTGCAGAAAATGGAAGGCGCAGAGGAAGTAATGATCTTTGGAGCGGGCAGCATCAGCTATAAGTCAGAACATCAAAGTTCTACATCATTGTAACGTTAACAGCGGTATGCAAAGCACCTCAGGTGATGTACTGCAAAGTGAATCGGCGGCTTCCCGCGCGGCGCCCCGACCCACTAATACCTGAAAATAAAGAGCAAGAGCTGTCAAATATATTTCACTCCTCGCAGGTTCAAGGCCGCCCTGTACAAAGTGTGTGCTTTGATTTTTTTTGCTAAGTGATTCGCCGTCATGGAGGCTGAAAATCAAGGCTGGAAAGAGTCTGCGGGGATCGGCCCGGTGCTGCTTGAAGGTCACAATTTAAACTCTTTCCTCCCACTTGGCCAGCTGGACGTAAAGTATGAAAGATTCTGTTCGGAACGGGAAATTCCACATCTGACGTGGCCTTGCTAGTTTTATAAATCTAAAAAAGAGAAGAGATCTTCCAGTTTGCTGCTTTAAGCGAGATTTTGCTGGGAGTCATACAACACGCTCCACATTTACCGACCCTGGTGAGGCTGAAGAAGCCTCAAACGTAGCAGCTTAATCTCGCACTAAAAAATACTGTTGTTTTTATCTAACTAAAAATGTATCCAGCAGGGAAATGTAATCTTGTCAAAAATAGTTAAAAAATATATATACTAGTATATTTTAATACATATTTTTTAAAAATGACCATGTTTTTCAATTTAACATGTTTTTTTTTTTTTTTTTTAAATGTAATTTGTATTTGCTTCCTAATTCCATACTGTATGCAAAGACATAATAGAAAAGCATTTCTTTGGCTGATCTTCAAAACAGGAAAAATAGAAGAACATGCCATAGACACCCAGCAAGGGTAAGAAGGTATTTCAGGCTGGGTGTTTCTGTATCTTCTATGCTTATTTAATGCTAAGACATTAAATAAGTATTGTTTATTAGTTTTTTTGTTGTTTTATATGCAAAAGTTCCAAGCTGGAACCTTTATATTCGCGTGTTCCTCGTACACCCATAAATGTGACGCACCAGCCGTGGGGTTCATTTTTGCTTCAAGAAATGATAACAAGAGATCCTGGAAAATGCTTTTAATTAACCAGAATGTTTATATGTAAAAAATAAAATAAAATAAAAGTATTAACTGCATAAATACCTTTAGCGTGTTAAAGTCCGTGTAATAATAGTTCTGGCAAATTTCTAATACTTAAACATGAAAGGAAAATTAAAGCAATCTTCCAATATTTTTGCGCAAAAATGAAAAAAGTTTCTATTTTAATATT
Source organism: Gambusia affinis (assembly GCF_019740435.1). Taxonomy (NCBI): domain Eukaryota; kingdom Metazoa; phylum Chordata; class Actinopteri; order Cyprinodontiformes; family Poeciliidae; genus Gambusia; species Gambusia affinis. The sequence continues at coordinate 2,215,649 of NC_057890.1, forward strand.
TTGATTTCATTATGGATTTTTGATATTAAAAAAATAAATAAACTGCCAAAGCATGCTTTACAGTATCCAATTTGAAAAAGTGTGCCTCTAGGTAATGAGTTGTTTTTTTTTGTTTTACTTACAAAACCACCTAAGAAAACCTTCCTGCTCACATGCAAATGTCTGCTGTCACAATCGCATCAAACTGTTCCCTCTGCAAAACAAACCAAAACGTCTTGGACATGCAAACCCCTCATCACGCCGAGCCATGCAGGTGGCACCGAAACACACCGTTCACATTCATAAAGCCAATGTTTTCCAGGAGACGGGCACAGCGGTGCCATCCCAAATTTGCGCAGAAAGTCACTCAGTTTTAATGAAAACAGAATCATCTGTGAATCAGATGAGTTTCTGCAGCAAAACATGTTTACATCCTGACATGGATGGCAGAAACCGGCTCCTGTTTCTGCACTAATCTGGTTTTCCATCAATACCACTGCACACTCCATACACGACTACGTTAGATATGATAAGACTTGGTGACATAAAAGTTGTTGACTCTGTAGGGTGAAGGAAAAATAACATATTAAATGTATATTGCACTGTAAGAAATCTTATGTGATGTGTTCAAGTGGCTTTTAAACTTTTTTATAACACATACAACCTCACTTCAGTAAACACCGTTTTAAAGTTGCGCCATAATGATGTTTTATAACAGTAGAAAAGGTGAGAAATGTTTTTTATTCTTCTATATAAATATATGTGGAGATGGTTTCACTGTAGAATCCATCTATTCTCCAAAATCTGATTTATCTAGAACCACGTAGGAAAGATATAACCCAAAATTGTAAGGGAGTTTTCCCACCTGCTGGTCCGGTAGACTTGGTTTGATTAGAGACCAAAGTTACAGTTGCTGCGGTCCTCTGTATCTCTGTATTAACCAAATCCTTTGAAAAACTTGTTCACCTCCTCACCTGTGGTGGTGCTGCACCAAGAACCAATGATATGGAAACCTCTGAGGAAAATACTGAGCGCAACTTTCTTCTTCAAGAAATACAAATAAAAATGGAGTGGCATCAGATGTTAGCATTTGGAGGATTTCTCTTTGTCCTTGGTTAAAGGCTATGAGCCATTTCTCCTGCTAGAGCCATGAAGTGTTTGTTTTACTCAGAAGGTCCTGCGCTTGGCGTTCACATTGGCATTTGAACCGCACCAGAGTTCACTTCAACTGGACAGAGACCGAGGTTTATAGGCAGACCAGAGTTCACTTTTTGGTCATTTATACATTCACACCTCCACAAATGAATCGGACTTTCAAGGTAAATGAACTAAGTTAAGTTTGATTAACCTTTCTGCACTGATGGATCACAAGGGCTTTAACCTCTAGAACCCGACGGACCCACTGGGTCCGTCGGGTTCTAGAGGTTAAAGCGGATTGAACAGGGCAGATGTGAGAGCACCCTCAAAGACTAAACTGGATTTGAGCATCTAAAACAAAGCTGAGAAAGCCCTAAAAGACTTGAGCCTGGGACAGATGTTCGTCTTGCAGCAGGACAATGACCCGGAGCACTGAGCTACTGCAGTCCAAAGCATGTTCTGAGATGATTCACTCAGATCCAACAGAGGAACTGCATCTGGACTGACTGAGGTTGAGTTACTTCCGAAGAAGAAAGAGGAAAACATTCTTCAGCCTCATCATTTTCAAATAGCCGACAGCGGTACGCAGCGCTTTCCGTTGGTCAATAGTGTCAAACCCCAATACATTAAAGTTTGTGGTTGTAATGTGACAAAATGTGGAAAAGTTCAAAAGATGGAAATGCTTCTGCAAGTCACTGTAGCAGGCTGCAAGGAAATTGCTCACTTTGCATATTTCTGCCGAACCATGCTGCGCTGCGTTCGCTCTCCCTGCCAAATTACTGACTCACTCTGCTTGCCCAAGAATAATGCCTTCCTCCCAGTCAGATGTGACCTTACCGCCATGTTTCCATGGGAGGAAGAGTCCAGATGCTGACAGCCAAGAGAGAGACAGAGAGACAGAGAGACAGAGAGCTTTCCCTCCCCATTTCCTGCATAATAAAAGCAGTTGTTGCCTTTGTGTCTGCTGGGCTCACCTGTCGTCCCTTCTGTCGACTTGGACAGCTCCAGGACTCCGACCACAAGCACCATAACAAGAAGAGCCCCTTTGCTTCTGATCTGCATGCACTGCTCACTCATCCTGGGACAGAGAGGAGAGAAAGGTAGGTTCAGATCATCAGACATGTTCAACCGCCAGAGATAACCAAGTCAAAACTGAATGGTTTTGAAAACCTGTTCCTCCCCCTCGCCTGTGGTGGCGCTACACAAAGAACTACTAAACAGCAGGGGGGGAAGCTAGAAGAACTAAACAAAGAAATAACTTAACTGGAACCACTAATGGAAGGTATACATAGACTCAGACATGTAAGAATAACAGAGTAACTAAAACACTCAAAAGGACTGAAAATAAGGAAAGCAAGAACAAGACAATTCTAACCACAATATAACCTCAAATAATAGAAGTAAAATGGCCTGGAAGGGCTTCACCTAAAGTGAACTTAAACATAATTAATTATAAATAAGATGAAAAGCAAAATCAAACCCAAAAGCCCAGAGTCCTGACAGAAGTAAACCAAAATGCTAGCTGAGTTGACAAAAAGCGTCTTCATGGATGCGGAGCAGAGAGGATGTTCACACATCTCTTCTCTTTCGTCATAACAGTGAAGGATCAAACTACATCTTGCTGTTTGACTTCCTGACCATCAGATTGTTGCTGAAACTGAACTGAAAATGTGGCTAATCACAGCCAGTTTTGATTTGGTTTGGCTGTTTTGTTCCCCCTCATAAAATCACCTTTTTACGAAAAAACACAAAGTCTTACCAAGATTGTATGGTCTAGTCTCTCGTTCAAATAGATTTGTAAACTTTAAATAAGACAAAACTAACTTATAAGTGACTTTTCAGCAAGATATGCTTGGCTAGAGTCAATAAAACTTTTATATTGATGAAAAAGTTCTAGTTCCATCTTATAAGTGAAATAATCTGCTGCCTATGGAACTAGTACATTTTCAACAATAAGAAGGAATTATTGACTTAAAACAATCTCTTTTTTTCCAGAAAAGTTACTTTTAAGTTAGATTGATCTTTTTTTAACTGTACTCATACTTTTGCACTCAAAACTAGACCAAAAATATTTGGCAAAATTTTGTGTTTTTGCAGTATTGCAAACTGTATCATGTATTTACTCGGGTTATCTTTGTGTGATATTTAAGTTTGATGACATTTGATGATTTGACACATTTCAACGTGACAGAAAACAGAATCTGCAGAGGAGACAAATACATAAAGTCCTTTTTCACTGCACTATTACCAATTCTCATGACACCCTGTGCATCTGTAGCTTAACCCCCCTTTCGTCCCGTCCTATACTTGTAGAAGGAGTGATGGGCGGCAGGTGAAGAGCTGCTGCTTCTGCACCGAATTCGTCTCTTCCCGCCGCATCCCCTCTCCCTAATGAAGTGTGCATGAAGCCGAGGCCACGCTGCGTAAAACCATCTGGCGCGGGCCGTTATCACTGACAGGCCACGATCAAATTTCAAACAAGGATGCAGGAGCGGCACGGTGATCACCGGAACAACCGCCGTGTCCGCATGGCGGAGGCGTACAGCGTTACAAGCTGCGTTTCTGCCTCATTTGCCGCCTGCGCTGACATATAGATCGGCTAAACCTCATCAGGGATCTCAGATTATTTGTGTAATTAAGTTTATTTTCGCCGGGCAAACATGACCTTTTATGAAGGTTTTGTTGTACCCGACAGAATCGCAGAGGAATTCTGAGTGGGAGGGAAAAAAAACAAAAAAAACAAGGCAGACAAGTTTTATGTGCTCTGCAATTAGAAACCGACGCCAGTCATGAACGTGTTGTTGAAGGATGAGTTTAATTACCGTCTTCCTGTTTGTCCGTTCTTATAAACTCACTTCTAAGAAAATTATGGTTATGAATAATAAACTTCTAAGATGTTTTCCTGGATTATATAACTTCAAAAGCAGGGGAGAGAAAATATGATCATAAGTAGAAATGAATGTTACTGTTGACACGTAAGGAAGTAACGTTCTCACTCTGATGGATTAAAAATCAAACTCTTAGAAGAGTAGTCGCTACAGAAAAACATCAAAATCTAAAAAATGATTCAGAAAAATGATTCCAAGCAACACACTGCACACTATATTTGACAGTCACCTGCTGGGGAGGACTTTGTTTCATCCCACCTCCAACACAAACACAGAAATGTAATGTTTACAGAGCCAAAGAGACTAACATCTGGGGATTTACAGAGAATGAAATCCTGTAAAATAATGCACGATATATCGGCATAACATCGGTATTGTCAATATTAGTGAAGTTTTAACATATCTATAAGGGTAACGTTTCTCAACATATCGATGAGGACCAACATTAGCCAATTCTTTAATATATTAGTATCGGCCAATGTATGTCTTTTTTTTTTTTTTTTTTTTTAGCATTAAGTATTGGCCAACGTTAGTAATTCTTTACCATATTGGTATCGGCCAGTCTAAGTCATTTTTTAACATGTATATCAACCAATGCTAGTCATTTTTACATGTGATTTTGGCCAGTGTTAGTCTTTTTTTAGTATCGGTCCACTAAGTAAAACTGGGCCGATAGTAACAGCCAGTACTGATTTCCAGCTTTTTCCAGTTCGTGTTTCTGAAAGCAAAGGGGAGAAAACAAATACTAACCAGGGTATCTGTTTGATCATGTGACAGTGATTGCGATGCAGTGAAGGATTGTGGGAGTTTTAACTGAAGCTAAGAAGCTTTTCAAGGTGTCAAAGGTATAGGGAAATGTATAAAATATCGGCACATATTGGTTATCAGGCACAAGAGCAACATCAGTATTGGACATCGGCCCAAATTTTCAGATCAGTGTATATCAGGTAAATGCATCTGAATGCAGTGAGTTTTTATTTTTTTAGAAACTTTTTATGATAAGACCAGAAAGCACATCACGGCCACAAAAACGTGAATGAAAGGGTGAAATTCTGCAGGTAGCAGATCAATACAGTAAATGATGTCACAACTCAAAGTTTGAGAACAAGGAAGAAAAGTAAAAGTTTCAGTTTTACTTTAATAAATGAGTTTTTTTTCCCTCACATCATACAGCAAAGCAGAAATATATATATTTTTGGCTTCCCAGCGAACACAAGGTAACTGGAGAGATACGTGGAAGGAAATTGACCTGGCTGTGGAGTGTGATAGCCATGTAATGGTACGGCGTGTGTATTTTCTCAAGTGGCCTTCAAGCTATAAACCTATTATCTGCCTGCTGTCTCCTAATGTTCACGGGAACAGATTTATAGTTGGCGTTTGCTCTCTGAAATGGAGGCAGGGCGGAGATGGTGGCCGGCCGACGTTTCTATGTAATTCACAGCAATGAGTGTGTGTGAAGAAGAAGAAGAGGAAAAAACAGTCAGCGGTGACTGAGTGCACGGCAGAGCGCCACGCGCCGTCATTTGTTGACTGCCGTCTGCGCGCGCTGCTCTGTAAATGGCATCTCATGGTCCCTGAAAGCACCGTGTCGTCACCGGCGCAGCGGTGCACGAGTCACCTCGTATTTGTTACACTTTGAAGCCGTTTTATTTTTTAACCTTGACTGGGTGGTTTGTGTGAACCTCAGAGAGGCACCGCACATTCTTATCTGGAGGGAACATAATAGGATCCAGCCAGAGTTCATTTGACATTTTCAACACTGTTTAAATATGCTGTGTGTGTGTGTGTGCGCGTGAAAGACAGCGCACGTGTGTGTGTGTGTGTGTGTGTGTGTGTGTATGTGCGTGAATGGCTGCTATACAGGCTGAATATCAAGCAGACTACGTTATTTACATGCCTTCTGTATATGTTGCTCTTACAGTGCAGTGAGAATGTTTTAAGAGATTATTTCTGTTTTTGCTTTTTGTTTGAACATTTATTCAATTCTCATAATCAAAAAAAAATCAAGTAACTTCATTTCATCAAGTAACATTTGTTAGTTGATTAAATGATCATTAATGAATTGACTGAAAATCCCATTTTTTTTAAAAGCTAAAGTTCAATGTCACAATCCCCCAACTAGCAGCTTGATAAAAAAGTGAAAAACGTCTCAGTTTGAACGAAAAATATCAGATCGCCCCCTGCAGTCTGACAAATGGTTCTGCATTTTCCTCCTCTACAATAAAGTCAAACAAATTACAATTTCTTTTTGTCGCTCTTCAAGCCAAGCAAGGCTGTTTATTTTATAAGAATCAACACACAATGGCAGCATCTTTGGTAGTTTTTCTTCTCTTGTTGTGTAAAAATAGCTGAAATTGGTCTAATTGGACTAATCATTTCTATTGAGTGAAACAGCAGTAAACAGGACCCAACACACATCACCAGGTCCAACTCCAATTGTTTCAAAAAAACAAAATACCCATGGGAAATTGTCTATTTTAGTGTGGCCTAGTCAAATCCTGGATTTTAGAATGCAGTAAAGGTCAAGTCAAGTTTATTAGTATAGCATTCCAGCTGTCTATGGCTAAATAAAACACAATACAATACAAAGTGAAATATGGACTCAAGCATCAAAGAAAGAATTTTTTTTTAAAATCTGCTTTCTGACATTCTTCTGTTATTTTATTCGAGCTGAACTCTGCGCTTCATCGTACATTTAATGCACCACATGACGGAGGACTCAAATTAGCTTTTGGGGAGAATCAAAGTCAAAAAGGTTGGCTGGAAAATTTCTCATTATCATTTCAGTCTGAGAATATCTTCTCTGTGTGTAATGTATGCATGCACAGAACAGAGCCTTCAGATAAACACATAATGATATGCAGATGACTGCCATAAGCAGGAAACATGAAATGCACGGTGAGGTAAGTAAGGAGGCGAGCAGAAACAAACACTAATAAACCCAAGTATAAATGAAAAGTGTAATTATCCCCTGGACTGTTATGGTGCTTCTGTGGCTGGCAGGAGGCAGAGTTCCTGCTTCACCTGAGGACTCTTCACTAGTCGTGTAAACAACCACGCATCTTATTTCAGCCGAGCCGCTTTAGTATTCTCTACGATTTGCCTGCTTCGGTTCACCGAGTCGGGTTGGCTGTCCTCTAGTGTCGATGGGTAAATTAGCTCATAACGGAAGAAAACAACGTTCAGGTTTGCTTGGGCTGCAGCGGACGAAAGCGATGAACAATTTTATGAAATGATATGAAATGAATTCATTGGCAGGTCCTGTTCTTATTGAAGTTTTTTCTGAAAAAGTAAAATATCGATTGGGGGAAGTTTAGCCGGGCGGTGCAGCGCTGCCGGGAGTCCACGTCGACTTTATTGCTTCTGGTGAAGAAATAACACTTTCCCACAGACGCAATATATATATGACCCCTAAACTTGACATGCTGTCCAATATATTTTCTCACCTGTTCTGACATTGAGACAAAACAATATATCAAAACATTTCCAGTTATGCCCCCTTTTTCCTCTGCAGCCTTCAGGAAGGGCCTAGCCGTAGCGTTGTTAGCTGGCTGCTGATGAACTTCAGCTGTTTTCACACCCAGTAAATGATACAGTTGTGAAACCATGAATGATGACTATGAAAATCAGATGAGTGAGCTGAAGACGTAATGTCTGGTATGTTTCCACAAATAGTCACCTTCCTAAAGTAATGGAATATGTCAGTTTTTGCCATAAGATGATTTTGGCTAAGGCCAGGAAACAACATGAAAACATGGCAAATGGAGGACTTTAACAAACATGAAGTCCTGTCAAGTCTTTAAAGTAGAAGAGCTCCTTTTTGCTCTTCCGCCTGTTGCAATAAGCAACTGCATGATAAGATACAACTTTTGATTTCTTTTGATGACAATTTTGTTTCATAATCCACTTTATTTATGTTTTATCATTTTTGGAGGTTGGGTTTTATTTTGGAAATTTAAAGTATCCTCTAGTTAAGTGCTCACTATAAAAAGGTGAGCACTTAACCTAGATGTTGAACTGTCAAAGATCAATAAATAATGGCAATATTATTATGATTATTATCATCAATATAATGACATTGAAAATATGATCTTTTATCGCAATAATAACTGGGATAAATTATTGTGATAGGCCTAACTATAATTATAAATGTGCATTTGATGTGCCATAATGTCACTGTCTTTTATTTATTTATTCATTTTAAGAATCAATTTGGTGCCAGTGAGCTTTTATTGTTTTACTGTTTCTTGCTTTAATTGTTTTTTGTTTTGCACATCGGACAAATAAAAGTTTTGCAGTTACTTTTGACATTTGAGAAATCCTATTTCCACCGACCCTAAAATACAAACCCGATTTATTTATCGAGTTCAAGAAAAAGAAAAGAAAAACGGTGTGTGTGCGTGCGTGTGTGTGTGTGTAGTTCCACGTGTAGCTAATTGTTTCCCACTTCACTAAGACAAAATTAGAACGAGTGTTTCTTGTTTCCATTTTTTGTATACCGGCAGCCCTCCTTCTAAATGAGTCAATGCCTAATTAGGTTGAGAAGTTCAGAGTTTTGCTTTCGACATAATCTCTGTTTAAGATAACCCCTTCCTGTTCATATTATCCACCCACAGCCGTTTCAGCAGAGCTGGAACTGCGTTGCTCTGGTGGGAGATTAGCTCCAAAAGTCCCCCGTCTGATCACCCGGGGCGGGGAGGAGAGAAATTCCAACACATTCAGCATCTTTAGCATTTCCTGCAGAGTACAAATAGAAAGCGCGTCCGACTAAAAGCAGGTGCTGTTTCAGAGCGATCGTCTGTAAAACGTGTCTGATTCAGCGAGCGCTTTAACAAAATGAAGGACTTTAAGCAGATTCTGACCTCTGTTCTCATTGTTGTCCCATTTGTGTCACTTATTTTCCTTCTTTGATGGGACTGCGCAGAGCCACGTACGTTTCATTAGCGAGTGAAGGACTCCATCGACCTTGGCCTATTAATAGAAAACGTTGTTTTGCAAAGAAGGAGGAACACAAGGGAATTTGTTCCTCACCTGCTCTCTGCGATTTCAGCCTGGATTTCTTTTCCTTTACATTTGTTCATTAGTGAGCTGTGCTTTTACTCAACATAGTGTCCTTAAGATGAGCAGTGAAAAACAGTTAGTACAATACTTGTCATTAATTTTTGCTATGATAAAGTGAATGGTATAGATCCGTTGACATGCATGTATTAAAATGGCCCAGTCAAAGTGAAGACCTACATCTAATTTGAACTTTTTGGTAAAAATTGAATATTATGTTTCACGTGATCTCTCCGCTGGGTCATTTCTCCTTCTGCTTCACAAATATGAGTTACTTTGGGTTGGATTTTTACGAAACTCCAAATAAAATACATTTGAACGTGGTTAGTTTGGACAAAAAAATACGAACCACTATACTTTTGCAAACTACAGCAAAAAAGTGATGTAAAAAATACTCTAATTACATCAGTTTTATAGTGCAGTTTTTACAACTAGTAAGTGTTGCAAAATAAATAAATAATATGACAGACTCACAAAGAAGGTCGGAGTGTTTTCAAGTTGATAATTCCGAGAGGTAAATAAATGTCAAGCTGCTGTTTAATAAGATTTTGCTAATGAGTTATTGATACCTGAAGTGAAAATCTATGCATTCATTTCCAGCCTCATCCATCTAAATTTTCAAAAATCATTTTACTATTTTCAGCAAAGGCCAAAGTACGAGTCGCCTGATAACCACAGTTGATCACTTTAAACTGTGATCAACTGTGGACGCCGGCATCTCAGGGGCCGACAAATATTGACCTTGGTATTGAACATTTACATCCATGTTCCTCTCGGAGGAAGTTTATTTGGTGTGCTATGCTGGAAGTGTCATATGAAAATACATGCATTATTATGTATTAGATAGACAGATGGATATATTGTAGGATTTCTCTTTTCTGGTAAAAGACAACGAGCCATTTGTCCCTGCTGGACTAGGTTCACACATTTGTTTTGGTCGTATTTACATATAGCTAGCTTGTATAGTTAGCTTCCTGCTTTTGGCATTCACGTATCCAGAGTTCACTACAAGCAAACCAAGACCTAGCTCTGTAGACAGACCAGAGTTTGCTTCGTTGGTCCACATTAGAGTTCAGTCCTGCACTCACAAACCAAACCAGCGCGACTTTCCAGACACTCTAAAATCTTTGTTTTGTTTTGTTTTGAGCCATTTGTGTCAAACTGTCAAATCTCAAATGCAAAGGACAGCTTGGACGCACTATTTATGGTGGAGATGTTATGGATTCACAGTCTGCAGTCTGCATGCCAGTGATATGATTTCCCAGTTGGATGGTCTCTAACTGCACTTGATGAGCACCATATGGACACTTTCAGTGGCTTAGATGCTAAAACTCACAGAATATGCTGGAGAAATCGTAATGATACTAAAGCATCCGTGTGGACGCACAGCCTAAACGACTGAGAACCTTTATGGATACACCTAATTTTGTTTCTACGTGAACAGATCCTGAAAGGGATAAATTGATAAGACAAAACATTTTTTTAAATGCAGTATTGACTGAGGTCATTTTTGCCTGATAGTAATTTCTAATTGACAAAAGTGAGGGAAAAAAAGCAACAACAAAAGAAATTTGTAACTGGGTAAATACTTTTTTATGGGACTGTAGATGTGTGTGACAGGGAAGATGTGGTGTGTTCGTGAGCACCACAACTACTATGACGCTGGACTGGCATTGCTCTGGCCCTTTTCTTCCTCCTCACATATAAAAAAAAAAAAAAACACTGTTTAGTTTCACATCTGAAAGAAAACCAGAAAGAGCTAAACATAAAATAACAGGTGTGATGCCTTCAAATCCTGAAAGACTTTTGTGACGCACAAACAGAGGGGGAGCCGGAGGGAAAGCCGCAATCTGACTGTTCGGCAGAGCGGCTCAATCACGAGGCAATCAGTAATCCAAGCTGAGCGCTTCTTACATCCAAGGCTCGGAAATGAATAAAAGATGCTCTAGTTCACATGAACTCCGGACTTTATTTTCTAGCCAGTTTGAATGCTTGAACGCTGTTGTTGAGGTTTGATGGTGGGAGGACGGTTGAGTTTTGTTAGAACAAATGAAATTTCTTGGAATCTATGCCGGGTCCATGTAGAAATGGTGGAAACCAGAAAACACACAAAAAAATAAAATAAAAAATAAAGTGAAAAATGACAGGTGCCGCCCTCACCACGATCTAGGTCAAGAACTGTACGCATACTATGAATCCCTATGCTCTAATTAAAAGCAAAAATCTGAAAAAGAAAAGCAATTGTATGAGTTTTGGCTGACAAAAAAGGGCTCTGAATCATTCAGACGCACAAGCCAAAACAAAATTAATCATCTTCTGGCAAAATGCACATACTGTAGATCTAGCACACCCAGTAATCTAGTTCTGTTGCCAAGAAGAGATTCAGATTTTCTCAGGCTGTGTTACAGAGTAACTGTGTTGAATATTCCTACAATTGACCATTTGGGACAGCCACAACATCATAATTGGCCTTTTTTGTTCTCCCTTAAAAGTCTGTCTTCTACTGGGATTTTACGGTCGACGAACATGAAGTAAGGCATAACTGTGATTCCCTCTGTTTCTGTGTCAGAAATTTACCGTTTGAAGGCATCAAACCTTTTTTATTATCATTTTTCAGATTTTTCTTTTTTTTTTCCTTCCTGTGAAGTGATGCTCTGATGCCCCTACATACAATGTGTGTGATTTAGTTCCAGCATAAACACAGCTGTTCTGTTAAGACCTCTGGGTCTTATTGAACTCCTCTTGTTGGTAAATGTCTGGTCCAGTTCTAGCCTAGATGAGCGTGTCCACTGGCAGTGTGTTCCTCACTAGTGCGTGAATATAGGCAGGGGGAATGTGGGCAGGCCAAAACCGCGCAAGAAGTTATGGTTTTTTGTACCTTTCGCCAGCCAGTTTCTCCAAAATCTCTGAGCGTATTTGTTCATTGCGGGTTGCCCTGTACAGTCGACGATGTTTGTGTTTTTCTGCCACGATTGATAGGTTTGGACCTCAAGGTCTGACCAAGGAATAATCCATTTCCAGCTCTCCATCTCACCAACTATTATGGTCTTATTGTGGTTGAGATACTATTTGAGGAGTTTGTGACACAGTGTTCGCTCATCCAATCATGTAAATCCACACACCAATCACCAAACGCAGGCTTCTGTCCATCAAATCACTTACGCACAATACCTGACTAGGGTCCAGCTTGTAGAAGGTGTAGGGAAGGCTGTAGAGAACATTAGTGAAGGCCAACGAGAGCATTTATTATGTGTCAGCATCATCATCATTTACCACTGATAATCTGGTCTTTTTTGGAAGTGTGGCAAGAAGAAAACCATTGCTGAGGAAACCCTGTAATTGTCTGGTTTGCAATTTGGCACAAGCCATGTCTGACCTTCTATCAGGGAAATTACACTTGAATGGCCTGCATCATATTACCATGAGCTCAAACTATTTCACACAGGATACTGTGATTTTCAAAATGCAGTGTTTATGAAGAATTGATTTAGTTTCATGTCTTTCATTATCATTCTCTGCTGGTCAGGAAGCTCAGTAAGCGTTTTGGCTGGAGGCGATCTTGTCATTTTCCCTGCTAAGAATATTTCAGAGCATGTTTGAGACCTTGAGATAGACACTGCCTCCAGCCAGCGACATCTAGCTTCTGTTTTATCAACTGAAGGAAGGAAGTCTGTAAGAATAATAAGTTCTTTTCAGCCCTGTAATAATAATGTGCCGCAAACATCACTGTGTGGTGACTGTGGTGTGAGAGTAGATTGACTAAAGCCTCTACCACAGTTCATCCGAAGCCAGACAGTCGACACATGGTCACGTGGCTGCGGACATTCCTATTCACATACAACGCAGACCACTTGGGAACACACCATCCGGTTCAGTGTATGTCACACCATAAGCATATAGGTAAACTGTTACAGAGAGGGCGCCACCTATTTGCAGACTGCCTCTTCTGTACAACAACATTGAAATTTCCATCCAGAAGCTTTTAGCTGTTTAAGAGTGTTTTAAGGTATTTTTCGTTTAGGTATTTTAAGAATCGTACAAGTGTACATAGTTCCTCAAACCGGATAGTGGAAACAGACTAGTTGATGAGAAATATCAATGTTGCTGTCCGATTACATTCCTGCATAAAACACGGTGACAAACTTCTGAGCAATCACACGACTCATCACACAGAGTTCTGTGCGAAATAGTCAGATGACACAATTACATCAATGATAGTCAATTTCAACCTTCTGATGAAGAATGGCCGAGCCTTAAGAGAGATATGGACAGTCCTATTAAGTTATAGACAGACATCTTCTGCTGCTCAAAGAAAACCACTGCGCATGTCTTGGAGCGCCGCGTGCGAGTGAAAGGTTGGGAGGGGGGTAATAGAAACACGTAATTGGTAAGTCACATTATTGCTTGGATTTTAATTGGTGCGTTTTGCATCCAGTGAAAACAAACACGTTAACAAATCAACTGGACAGTAAGTTTAGTGATATTTCCACAGTAGCGGTCTTGACTGGTCTTGAAATAAAATCCTGACTAGAGCGAGACCAAATGCGGTCGAGTCCGAGACGAGACCATCAAAAAATGGTCTCGAGTACTACAACACTGGTAATTTCATTTGCCTTTTTCTCATGTTCTTCTCCTACTACTCTCCAGTTTGCATAATTTCCTGTTATTACAGCTGGTAACTTTATGTTTTCTTAGTGCTTTCCTCTCAGTAGAAGTTGCATCTGCTCTGGCATTCTGTTTGAGGTACCTTCATCGACTGAGATAATGCTGCCATCAGCTAATCAATCTACCTATTAACCTTTTACTTTCCATGAACATAGAAAAAAAAATCCTTCATCAGCTGTGTTTTTATGTCTCTGCTCTGTCTTCTCAAACCCCCGGTCAGTCGTGGCAGACGGCCGCTTGTACCGAGTCAGGCTCAGTACAAGATTTTCCTTTTAACGGGAACATCTTCCTGTTAAAGTCAAAGTCAACAACATAATTGACCACTGTCGCCCCCTGCTGGTCCAGGAGGAGTAAATGCTGCAAGTCAATGGCTTAACGCAATCTGCTAATTTTCCTTAGACAGAAACTTTCTAACTAAATTGAATAACTAAGTGAGTTTAATGCATGTTTGATAACTAGGATCGGTTGAAGCGTCAGACTGAATTGAAATGACTGCAGGAAACTTGAACGGACCTCTGCCCACCAGGTTCAACAGTCAGGCAGACAACACTTTTTACACTCTGCTCTTTTGTAAACAATGTGATACTTTCTTTATTTAAAAGTTAAATGTAAAATCTGTCCCCTGCAATTTGCTTTGCACTGTGGAACCCGTTTTCTTTTTCAGAGCCTTAGAGGTCTTAAGTATCAACACAAATATAGTGGTTTTTACTGTAAGCGTCAATTTAAAGTGTTTCATTATCTCGGCAATAATCCCTTTAAAAGCAGAGCTGCATACAGCAAGTGTGTAATCCACAGAATCAGAGATTTCGGGGCCGGAAAAGGAGCTACATCCTAAATTATAAAATGCTGAGCGTTTCTGTTTCCGCAGCAGGGATTGGATACAGGGATTACACCCCCCTCCCGTTCCTCTCCTCCGTCTCTGTCCCCCCGCTCCATCCCTGGACCGTGACAGAGGCTGTCACCGCGGACGGCTGCGAGCGGCCGATTGCTCCCGCTGCAGAACAAACATCGCTCATTTGCCAGAACACAGATGTTCCCTCCTGACAGCTGAGGAGGGGAGCTCTCAACCCTGTCAAGCCAAACAAGGGAGTTTGCCCACTCTTTGTCATGCGGCCTGCAAGGCATCTGCCACCAATCCCGCTCCATTCGCTTCATAAACAAGACAAGACAGCTGTCAGAGCCACGCTGACGTTGATGTATGAACTTAAGTCTGTAAAAGAGGGGCCTGATTTAGCACCTTATCGTGACGACGGGCTAATCAAATTATTACCCAGCAGCCTGCAGAGGAGACGGCAACACTTAAGTTGACTTTTCAAGCTTTCCTCATCATTCCTGCTGGGTGTCTGACAATATTAGGTCTGGTGAAATCAACAGAACCAGCAGCTGCGATCAAAGTAACAGAAGTCCAACATCGATAACCAGATCAGTTACTGTTTAGTTGAAATAATTCTTTCACTCGACATACATTCAGGAGTTCATTTCTCCTATGAATGCCAACAGGTGGCCCACGTTTAGGGCAGCAGATGATGCTGGTTGCAGTTTTGACTCTGAAAATTGGAAATTTTTACGATGATTTTTATTTTAGGTGTTTTCCAAAATACTGGATAAGTGCTGGAAAATGGAACTTTTGTTTTCTCATCTTCAATTCCTAAAATATCAAAACTAATATGCTTCAAAAATGTTGTGGTTTTAAATTGATATATATCTAAGTGATATATCTCTACATTGCAGCTTGATTGGAACACTTCACCCAGCGGTGTTTTAGTTTTTGACTTCCTGGCTGAATGTTTATTTTACAAAAGGCAAGTCAGAGGGTCAACTAAAGCACTGGGAACGTTCACGTTGAAAAAAGTCTCTTTAATGACAAAACTAAACATTAACTAACTTACAAAGACAAATGGAATGCACAGGATGGCAGAAGAACATGAGGACAAACTGATACCTGAAACCATGGATCAAACGGAAAGGGTCCAGCAAATGTGAGAAGAGAGAAAGGAGCTTAAATACTCAGGGGGAAAGAGCTAATTATGGGTGAGTGGCTGCAGCTGGAGAAGGGAGCAGGTAGAGGCGAAGAAGGAAATGACTTAACAGCTGGTAAGGGGTGGAGAATAAAAGATAAAAACAAAGGAAACATAAGAGGAAAAAAAACTTGAAAGTGATGTAAACAATAAACAAGAAGAAATAGTAATCTAAAGAAACAAATGAAAAATAAAAACAATGAGACTATCTGAAATGATAGGAGGTATAAACTAAGATGGCAAGAAATGAGAAGATAAACCAGAAGGAAATGATCAAAACATAAACACTGAAAGTCCAAACATGTTTTGAGTACATAACACTGTACTTAAAATTATCGAAGACTTTGGACAACGTAAATTTTAAGGTGAACTGAACCTGTGGTCCTTGAACTGAGGCTCCTTAAAAGCCTGAACTGTTTCTGTTTCCTTACAACAGAGAGGTAATGCCCTGGGGGGAAAAAACTCCAACAGGACAGCATCTTGGTTTCAGACCAACGAGATCAACATTCTGGAGTGGCCAGCTCAATCTCTGGACTTTAATCCCACAGAAAAGGTGGGTCTGACATCAAACGCTCTGCTGCTGAAGCAAAACCAAGGATTGTAATCCAATCATCCTGGGCTGGAATTCCTCCACACTGGTGCCAGAAGTGGGTCAACTTCTTGCAACACTGATGTGGAGCAGTTCTAAGAAACCATGGATCCAATGGGATCACCAGAAAACTAACCCTTCAAGCATTTTATGGAGTAAATGTCTGCAAATGTTTGTGTTTTGAAAGAAAAACAAAATCAGCAAAATACTCATTTTTCCTCAAATATGAGTTTAGGCTCAACTCTGTGGTAAAATGTGAAAACACACGTTAATGCTGTCTGTCCAACCAATTTTGAAAGCTGTTCCACTTTATGATTATGAATACTTTGTGTTCTCACATAAAATCCCAGTTAAGTCCATCAGTGTTTGTTGTTGAAATGTGAGGAAAAGTGGAATATCGCAAAGGGTGTAGAAACCTTTGCGAGGTACCGCGTCCTCCAATCAACCTTAGAAAAAAGGGGTCACCTCACAGCAATCTACTGGCCGTGCTGATGATAAAACCTAATCTCTGGCTCACACAAAAAGAGAGGAACTGATTGGGACACCTCCAGCTGTGACCAGAGCCTGATTTCAGATTTCACCAAAGTAGAGGACCGGGCTGCACAAACACCAGGCCTGTCACCTGATACTGACACTGAGTGCCCTTTCAGAGAGTTGACCACCAGAACGACCTTCCGCAGCGACACATCCAGATGCTATCTGAGAGGCAGCAGTCGTCAAAACCGCAGATGCCAAACGGTCTCAACCTTATTTTTGCTTTGATCAAACTGTCTAGGCATCACTGTCATGATGCAGCGAAGCTATTTCAGTCTGTCGCTTCATCAAATATTGCGAGGTATCCTCAGCAGGAAGGTGCTTTCTCAAAGATCACAGTTTGCCTCCTTCTTTTTTTTATGCAATGATCTCATAGCGCAGACGGCTGTTGTTTGCCTCTTTTAAACTGCTCTCCCAGCTGAGGCTTTATGAATTATCAATGAGCGTAGACTAAACATTTTGGTAAAAATAAACACGCTTGTGACACATTGGAGAAGCTAATAATTTTGCTACCGCGCACTGAAAGTTGAATTGTATTTTTTTCGCATGGGTTGAATGTTAAAGGAAAATAAACAGGTTACTCATAGGGATCGATTCATTTGACAGTGCAGTGTAAAAGTGAACCCTAGCAGCTGAAAATGTAATAAATGTTGCAATTTTGGCCCCCAATTGAACTGAATCTATCATGTGTGAAAACACCCTGAATCTACAAAGTCAAAAAAAAAAATGTCTATGGGATTCAAAAGAAGGGAAAATATACCTGAGAGAACAAATGAGAGTGCTCTCTGCAAAACTTCAAACTGGATCAGAGTTCTTTTTAAAAAGCAGTAAGTATAAGTCGAATTTGTAGCGCTTCTGACATATTACTGCAAAGCAGGTTAGGAGGTGAAACATTCTTATACAATATAAATATCACTGTAAAGTAATCCAAAATTCAAAGAAAGTGCATTGCATACAGCTGGAATTAAAAAAGTGTCTCTAAACAGATTCCAAGCCTTTCTTTGCTTTAGTTTTAAACTTTGGTCAGCAAGAAAACCAACAAATCCCGATCAGATGCCCTCAGGGACCTACTAGGAGCATGCAAGTCAGACGGCAATAAAAGTGCCTGACCATGCAGGGTATGTAATAACAATAACTTTATATTGGATCCTATCATGGACTGGAAGCGTAAAGACGCCAAGACAAGAGTTATGTGACAGAACTGACCGGATGTTGTCAGTAGCAGATTCTGGCTGATGACGACCTATAGATGCTTTACAGGGGACTGTAAATAGATTTACAGGAATCATTTCCAGCTCAAGTTGTGATTTTATTTCTAAAATGGAAAACAACCCAAGCCAGAGCAGGTTACTGTTTTAATTAGGACTTGAGCGATTAATCAGATTAATCGTGACAAATGGATTATTGAAATAATCGTCAACTAATTCAGTAACTGATTCATTGTTAACTGGAATATACAGACTTTAAAAAAGGCAATTTTCAGGAAAAAAAAAAACAAAAAACATATTCATAGCAATAATTAAACCAAGAATGATTAAATAAATTACATTTTGTATTTAAGATTTTGTTAAAAAAGAAAAAAAACAAACAAACTACTTTGTCTGTAAATATGTTTCATTCAGAACCCCTATTGCACTTTGGGCAATAAAATACCTAAAATATGCGGTAGGCCAAATTTTCAATCTGATTAACAGAATAATCAATAGAATAACCGATTTACTAAAATAATTTGTTGCAGCCTTAGCTGTACAATGAGGGAACCAACAGAAATCACCACTATAGAGACAGCAACGTCCGTCTGTGTCATTTAACTCCATCCAGTCTTTGCTTTCAAAAATTCAGTCTCAGAGTTTGACACTCTCAGTTGGATCAGGATTAAACTAAAAGCACACCCGTAGGTCACTCACATACAAATCCTCTGAGACATTCTTAAATTCAATAAAACTGCTGAGAGGCAGCAAATACAGTGTGAACTAGAGTGGAACAACAACAGTGCCCTGGTGCACCCCACCAAAACGTATCCCAGACACAGACCTCTAAAGGTCAACTGCCATTTTATAAAGCTCAGTTTGTATGCTTGGTCAAAAGACAGCAATATCTTTTCTTGGAATATGAAACAAACATTTGACATTTTTTGCTAAGATTTAACCTCTAATCTATTTGTTTTCACTCAGGAGACTTAAGGACCAGACTTTAATACCTCGAGGGTGAATTTTTGCCAGTAGTACATATAACAGTCACAATTTGCATATTTTAAATGTATTGAATTTCTTAGGTTTCATGACAGTGAGTACAGTATTTTCTCCCCAAAGTAGAAAAGTGATGCATCTCCTACTCCCGTTGCTCTAACATGATATTTTAGGAGGCAAAGTAAAAAATAGTGTGAGAACATCGTCCTCAGTGTTTCATGCCTCCACTGAGACATATGTGGACATCAGGTTTTGCTTAAAGCAGCAAGTTCTCAGCAGAGAGAGCTGCCAACGTGCCAAGGTGTAAAGCATAAGCTGTCCCGTTTTTTGTTTTTTTTTTGGGCGGGGGGTTTTCAGCAAACTGTTAGAGTGGACCATAAGGTAAGGCTTTGACAGTTGATAACCATCACAACTACATAAATTATTAATCATTGAGCGTTTGCTTATTTCTGCACTTTCTGGTTTCCAGAACCTGACAGAACCCCAGCTATAAATAACTAACAAGACAGCAGGGCTTCTCTATTTGTGAAAACTACATTCTTAATTCCAGCTAAAATGGCTGGGAGTGCAGCACTGTTACCAGTCAAAGTGAAGCTTGCCCCACAACTGCTTTTCAGTTGCCGTCAGAATGAACGGCATTCCGTTTCTCACCACCTCTTCCAGTGGAGCCAGCTTGATCTGTACAACTCACTCAGCCTTTGTCAGTCTGTCGAACAGTGATGATACCCCTCCACCTTCTTCATATTAGACAAAATTGGTGTCAGCTTTGTTTGTGCAGTAAAAATAAGTGTTTTTGCTGCGATCATTTTAAAGATATTACTAAAAAAAAAAAGATTTCAGATGTCATTAGAGGTCAATCACCCCCTGACCTCTGATGAACTCTGGAATATTAATATCTTTAAAACGATAGCGACACAAACTCAAATTTTTACTGCACAAACACTTGACACCAATGTTGTCAGATTTGGATAATGTGGCAGGCTTGGTGGACCATCTGACCTTTGAACTTTAATTAATATCTCCAAGGCAAAAGCAGCGCAAGCAAAAAATTCTGCTGCACAAGTGTAGAACAAAGGTTTGACACCAATTTTGTTAGATTTGAAGAAGGTGAAGGGGCCATCTTCACTCAGGTGTTTGAGTCTGAGTCCTTCGCCTTCATTGCAGAACCCCAGCACACTGCTGCACTGAAGACAGATCTAAATAGAAATAACTGAAAGAACATGAAGAGCAATCTGCAGAGCTTGCATAGGAAATAGTCTGCTTTTTGTAAAATATATCTGTCTTTGTGGTCCACTGCCGCCTCCAGACCAAGCTAACACCAAGGATAGAATCTGCTTCACATCTGGAGATTGGGAGCAAAGATGTTTTCTTACTGCTGAAACTGACCACCAGTTCTTTGGTCTAGTCTGCATTTAGCTGGAGTTGTTTCTCTCTGCACCTCACCACAAAAGCTATCCACCAAAGTGCCGTCCTCCACCTCCAGTCCCTCCTCCACACACCTCACCATAGCTGTGCCATTTGCAAATGACACGGTCTGGATCAGTACTATACGTCCGCAGTGAATAGGAAGGGAGACAACACAATACCGTGGGGAACTCCGATGTTGCATACAAGATGATATAAAGCAGCTTTGAAATCTCACAAACTGTGAGATAAAAATCACAATGTTTTTCTTCACCATCTCATTACTGCGCATTGTCTCGTTTTGCGAGCTGGGTATGTCATTACACTCTACTTATTGTCAAATAAACTGCCTCAGGTCAGAGTGTGTGCATCCGTTGTCACCAGACAGATCGTAATATTGCTTTAAATATAATAAAGTTGCGGTATCTCTTGCTGTGTGCCTAGCCTTTTTTTTTTTTTTCCAGGAAAGGTACATTTGTGTGAACTAATGAAATCCTGATGAGATTAGTTGTGTTGTGTTTTGAAGTGGCTTCACAATACACAGATTTCAGCTAAATCTCTGATTCCGTGGCAAGTTTGAGAGGAGAAAAGGAACACGTTATGCTTCGAGGTAGAGCACCATTTATCATCATTACTGAGCAAACAGCCGATGCTTGAGTGGCGCACCTGTGTGGATAGCTCCCATCCTCCTCCCCTTACCTTTCATCCCCTATAAAACACCTACAGGTGCCGCTGACATGTTGGGTTTATCCCTGCGAAATATTAATGCGCCTATAATTGAGTTTAAATCTTGAGGAGAAAATATAAAACGCTTCCAAAACAAACCTCTTAGAGGAGCACGCCAATAAAAGGCGTCACTGCCGCAGCTGCTAATGCTAATAGAACGGGGTCTGTGCGAATTCAGCCGAGAGGATTGGAAACTGTATGAAGTAGAAGCAATAACGTTTTATGAGCAACAGCAAAAGTCATTCTTCTTCCCCATTTGCGTCCTCCTTGACTATAAATGTCTTCTTTAGTGACAGACTAAGCGAACTCAGCCTCGGTTGACTTCGTGCGGGACGTGTGATCGGAAACCCTAACAAACGTCCCACTTTGGATTAGCTTGAGCCGGTGAGTGTCGGGGAGAACGTGAAGAGTCGGCTGTCGGGCGCTTTGATGAGAGGGAAAGGTGAGGAGTGAGGTGTCACAAAAGGAGGGGGGGAAGCTATTTATAGGTGTCTAATGAAACGTCTCTGTGCCGCCCAGACAACAGCAGAGGAGCTGACAGGTGATTATGATACTCTTTAATTAGCTACCAAGCTCCAGTAAGTCTGTTAGCCAATTATCATCACTCAGGAACATTTGATCCCTTCCCGGCAGATTTGAGGCCACAGAGGCAAGAGAGAGAAAAAGAGGGTTATTAGGAATCCGCAAGATAAAAAGCTAAGGTAAAAAGGAAAATGTTAGCAGTGAGGAGAACGCGAGATGAAAACGTCAATGTCAAGATTCATTTATAGCAGTGAAACAATTGAACCACGAAGTGAGACATCACTAAAATCCAAAACGTTATGAAATTGATTAATAAAATCCTGCTATGAGGTAATTTAAAATAGTAAAAATATACTATTTTTACTATTACTAAGATGTCAATATGGACATAAGGTTCTTTTATATAGCATGGAGACTATTAAAAACCTAAAAGAAAAAAATACAGCCAATAAAACCAGAAAATTATTGAGAGCAAGCAACAAAGTTATATACTCCCACTTCCAGGTTTCTGTCAAAAGCTATGCAGCAGTATTATAGAACAGCTGCAGAAAATGAAAGGATGACTGATTGATACATTTATGTAAACAATCACTCAACCTTGAGTGATGCGTGAAAAAGTAAACTTATCTTCTCAGCAAAGTTATACACACAGGATTAAACGTATCTATTTTAGGAGTTAGTATATTCGAGTACTGTCAGCCATACCCTTACCACTGGAGGGGTATGTCACATCCTCTATCTCTGAAAATCTAAGGTAGAAAATATGCAGAAAACTCCCAAAATGGAGTTCTTTTGTTTGGAACCAAACTTCCATAAGCAGGAAACAAATCATTTCATAATCCCGGAGCCAAAAGTGACTGTTTTGGGGAGTGGCAGCAATCATTCATCGGTTTACATTAATAACTCACAGGCACAAAAAAGCAGATCATTGTCATGTTGTGTTCAGTTTCTTACAATCCTCTTAGGAAAATCGGTTTTGTTGCAGATAGGGATTTATTTATGTTTAATAGTTTGAAGATTTAAGGTTTTTAGGCTGTAAAATGTGGTTGTATTTGCGTTTTAAATATGAATGATAAAAGGTCTACCTCACAAAATGTATAATTTATATATATTAAAAAAAAAATAAGAAAAAACACTGCTGGAGCAAAAATATAAATCCTGTCTCCCACAGATTTTTTTTTAATTTGTCAGTCTTAAATGCTTCAGATTACTAAACAGATTTCAATATATTTTAAGATGTTTAAATACGACAACCAGTTTTCAATTATGACTTTATTTTATTATAAAGTCAGGGTCAAGTCACCCTGACTCGATGTGAAAAAGTAATTACCCAGCTAGCTGTGACACCATAAGTGGCAACAACTTCCATAAATCATTAGTGATGTCTGACACCTAGTTTCCTTCATCATTGTGGAGGAATTAAATGTGAATGGCCTGTTTAAGGTCCTCTCAGACTGGATTTGAGTTCAGACTTTGACTGTGCTGTAGGTAATTTGCCTGCAGTGTAACCATACGGTTGAATACAAACTGCAGGTGTTCACGTCGTAATGAGATACTTTCACAGGAAAATTGCATAAACTTTTAATGAAGTATGTACCTGTAAAACATGAATATGTACTGTAGGCTTAAAAAAAAAGAAAAACAGTATAGTAGCCAACCAGGAAGAGCAATCGATCGCTGTCAAACCACTAAAGTTATCTTCTTCTGTGTCAGAATTGAACAGCCTCAGAATTACTTTGTCACACACTTCCTCAGTCTCTTTTTCGCTGTCGCTCTCAATGTCACTTTGCTCTCGAGGCAAATTTGCCCTTGAGGGCATGATGTGTTCCTTTTTTATCTCAAGGAAATTTACAACCAAAAAAAGAAAATTCAATTCAATCATACGAACAGATTGAAAGTCATCATTTGAAAATTACTTTTTACTATTTACTTTATCCAAGCACTGCATGTGCCAGCTGCTCTGGTAGTATTTACACTTGTCCTCTCTCTGTAACACGATGACGGTCGCGAACGCACCTCGGATGACAAGCCTCACTGACATGAGGCATTAATCAACTGCTCCTCGCATCCTCTTATCTCTCACTTCTTCTTGTCAGCCTTGCAGCATGCCAGAGCAAAGGCAGAACTCCAGAGTTGGCTGTGATTTTTAAAGGCCAGCAGATACCAAAAGGTCGGGCCGGGAGGCTGAGGGGAAACAGTTGGGGTAAAGGTACATCAATTTAATTTCATAAATCAGTTAAGAAGAATGAGTAATAACTTTTTTTTTTTACGTCATGGAACAATTCGGCTCAAGTTATTTTAGTAAACGCTCCTTGTGAGGTTCATAATCCAAGTTAAGTGGCAGGCTAATTTATGGCATTAGAACACTTCCGTTGGGTCGTTTGAACGTTAGTGGTGCGGAGAGGCTGCTCTGCCTCAGTGGTCACATTCACTTGTACCCATCGTGATCGCTGGAGGTTTTCAAGGAGAAAGCGAGCGCAGGGTCACCCCGTATTTTTAACGTTTAAACCTCAGATAGAGGTTGAAGGTAAGACACGACTGCTGCGCTGGACGAAACTTACCCCCCAAACGGAATCAGTGGCGTGTTTCGCCTAATCTTCATCCTGTTTAGAACGGGAGTCAAGATTTAAATTGAACCAAAAGGCCCATGGAATGAGAAAATAGGTTCTCTACTGGAGTGCGAATTCATCAAACTGGACAAGAGACGAATCTGGTGCTATTAAAACGGCTCAATCAGGAGACAAAGAGACGGGAAGAAAATCAAAAGAGTCTCCGAAAGCCAAAGACGGACCCGCAAACAGAGACATCGAGGCCATTTTCTTAACAATACGAAGAGTGCCTCGCTAAGTCAACTTAATGCTGATGACCATTCAGGGTGTCAAAGGCCGGAACAAGTAATTAAAGGCAATAGAGGGGGGAAAAAACGGGGGATTAGTTGGAATTAATCTGCAACTTTTCCCATTTTCTGGCAGAAAAACGCTGAAATGGAAGGTTATGGAAATCTAGCAGAGCATAGCAGAACTAATGGGTTGGCAGTTTCCACCCCCCTCTACTCCCACTCCCACTCTCGCCCTCTGGAATGAGAAGGGACTAATGGATCCGGGGCCCTGGCTAAGATGGCTGAGCCAGATTCCATGTGGATTTAAGTGATTAAGAATACAGTGGGCCCTTTTGTCAGGGAAAATGTGATATACGGGAATGAATGCAGATATATGAAATTCTTCATTTAAAGCAGTCAGAGAGCAGTTCAGATCCCAGATTAGAAGGAACACTGTGTCATTTGAATGGAGAGAATGAGAAGCACAGGAGAGCAGAGGTCTGCAAATATTCACACAGGTGATCATGTACAACATCTAGCAAAAAAATATTCGCACCCCTTTAACTTCATTACAACTTTCAAAACGCTACATGGTTTTCAATGTTATTTTTAAAAGGTCTAAAAAGGGTCAGTACCAATGAGATTACCTGAAAGTGACGCTCCCCAGCACTCCAAAAAAAAAAAGATGAATTCTGCTTAACTCTGCAAAAGGAATCTTTAAACTGCAGATGTTGTCTGTATTTCTGTTGCTGACTTATTTTGTGCCCCAAGCCTTATCAGGTAGGTAGTTATAGACAATAACTGAGACTGCAAACTATTTGGTTATTATTTTTCTAATAATCAGGGATTGCACCAACTAGGTAACTTTGATCTAAATTGCGAATTTTATTAATAATTACACAGATCAATTATTTTTGGTTATTTATAGTCAAACCAAACCTATTGCTGCCCAACATGCGCTGCAAAAGAAAAGATAAAAAATCTGCAAATAGGTGAATTTTCCACCAAAAAAAAAAAAAAAAATCAACAAATACCACAGTGACCATTTGACTAGAACACCTTCTCCCACGTGGTTGATGAATATTATTCTATGTAAATATCAGATTAAAGAATGCTGAATAAAAAAGAAAAACGTATATATTTTTTGTCACTCCCCCCAAAAAACCTGCCGTCCTTCGTAGCTTTGTACCACTTTGAGTTGATCTATTGCAAAAAAATAAAATAAAAAATCCAAGTAAAGCACATTCAAATTAGTGACTAAAGATGTGAATTCTATCACGAGACACTACAGATGTAGATGTGTATAATGTAGAATTTCAAGAAAAAAATATTCTGGTTGTTTTTCAATGAGAAGAATTAACACAAGTTCTTGCACCGCCTCACTTTCATACAACAAGTTATCTCCTTCTGTTTAACTGAGTGAAATTATTAGCTGTCACAAGAAGTTTTGGGACATAAAGACAGCCATGATTTATGTCAGTAATTTAAATGAAATTTCCTCTGCTCTGGTAAAAGCTGATTATTGATTAATGGTGCTAATTAAGTCCGGGCCGCAGCACATCTCTGACTTACTCTATTATTATACTTTGGTGTAAAATGTGACAAGCTGTAGGAAAAGAGGGAGTTTAATAACACGAGCCATAACAGTATCGACCCTTATTATTGCTTTTAATATTATTGGATCATCATTTAACATTATGTTGGGTCTCGCATTGAGATATATTAGCAGATAATGTAATATTGGGATGTTATGTTATCTGAGAATTGATTGCCTGGGTGGACTTTATTGCATTTCCATGCCATGTAAAGACACAATTTATTACTTTCTGCCAAGTTATTACATAATCTATCACCAAGTGAAACACTAGAGGGCAGGCGTGCATGTGTGTGTATGTGTCGATCTGAAATATTGGAGAAATTAAATCTCCGCACATGTACCAAATATGAAGGCATGCATTACATCATTACAAAACTTCTAGAACTCCAGGTTGAGTGAAGGTGAGAGCTAAAAATACTATCCTGAGGTCAGAGAGGGGTTACTGAGAGGCTGCTTTTCAATCAGTATCTTATGTTCCATCTTTTAAGAGTAAAACTGAGGCGCATGTAAGGTGGTTAGATCAGCACAGGCCAAAGCTTTGGCCCAAAGGTCCAAATCTGATTTCTAGATGAAGGCCACAGCAATGTTTAGTAAATGTACTTAGAGCTAACAAGAAAAAGAAAAACAACATTTTACAGATGAAGTTGTTGGTCAGTGATCTTAAGCTGCTCTAATTTTTGACAGTAAAGCTTAATAATGAACTGAACGTAAAGTGCAACAAGACTAACATTAAAACACTGGAGGTAAAACTTTCAGACAGAACAGCAATGTGCCTGCAAATAACTTCCATACATGAGACCCTCTCTAAAACATCTAAAACTGCCTGTTTTAGTAGTTCTCATTGATAAACAGTCAAAACTGTCTTGCCACAGAAGCTAACTTCTACAGTGTACCATGTCTCTGTTGTTTGGGATACAGTCAATCAGGATTT
This sequence comes from Gambusia affinis, assembly GCF_019740435.1. Lineage (NCBI taxonomy): Eukaryota > Metazoa > Chordata > Actinopteri > Cyprinodontiformes > Poeciliidae > Gambusia > Gambusia affinis. Next base: position 2,242,704 of record NC_057890.1, read on the forward strand.
GCTGCTCTACAAGCACCAGCTAACCAAGTAGCATTCTGCCTTCGAAAAAAATCTGTGGTTAGGTGAATTCTCCATGAATACTTTGGAGATACGTTTCACAGAAAAAAACTATCGAATAGGTGAATCCATGACTACTAAAGTGCAGACAGTCATGTGTCCACTGTAGGGTCACATACAGCTGCAAAAACAATTTCAGTAAATGGACAAAATGCTGCATATTTCCTGATGGTTAACATTCCATCACTCAGTGTGTGAAACTTTTTTTTGCCTGTATTCCTAACAGAAGTCAACACTTCTGTCCCTCAAGAGCTGTCTGAGCTGGTCTTCCAGAGTAGCAGGGTACACTGGGTGAGGATAATCACACAATGTACTCTGGAAGGTTTTTCAGTCAGAAAGGTGAGGCGTTGCTTGTTCTCAAACAAAGCTTAGGAGTGTGCCAGGTGTTGAAACTTGTTTTCACACATTAATATCAGAGATATTCAGAATGTGAGGACAAGTCAGCTCGTACTTTTTCACAGCAACAACTACTCTGCTGGAGATGAGTTCTCACAGCTGGAACTGTAGACAGAGGATGGTGGCACGATGCTAACATTTGTTGACAAAATCTTTGCACTTTGAGAGGAACACTTTGCACCTTTTTTTTTTTTTTTAGGTTTGTCGTACAATATCACAAACCAGACAAGAATAAAAATAGACATCTTACTTACAGTTCAACCATGGACTGAGGTTAAAACCCATCAATCTTTTAGTAGGTTTCGTGTGTAACTCATCCAGGCCTTTGAAAGAAAACCACAGAAAAACAATGCTACCGCACAACAAGATGGTGAGAGAAGATAAAAATGTCATTGTGGGGTTCCTTCTATTTGAGGAGTGACACACTTTCCACTTCAAATCTGAAGCACTGAATGAGATATTTTCAAACCCAGAAGATCCCTAAAATAAGTGACAGGATTTTAAAGATGCTGAGAAATTGTCCATAAGAAGTGTGGAGCAAAAGTTGCTGATGTTTGTGGTTTTGCCCCCCAAGAATATATCAGGAAACTTAAGAAAATGCACAACATGTGTAAAATGTATTTCAATGTCATCCGAATATAACATGAAATATATTCAGTATTATACTTTTAATTGATAGCCATTTTCACCTGGTACAATTAATAACTCTGACCAGTGATATGCCTTTAGTTATATTACAATTTTAATCCTCTGTATTTTCTACACTGGTTGATTTGACAATAAAACAGACTGTTACTAAAATGGCTAAAAAAAAATGACTACCTGTTATTGTAAAACTTTTTAACATAATAAGCTTTGGTTATTTTTTTTAGTTGTCCTTACAAATACCTTCCTAATAAATAAAAAAGAGTGGCTGACGTTTATTTTCCAATATGGTTTGATTAACTACACAAGCGTTGTAAATCATTCATTGATATAATTTGTGAACACCAAGGCTCTGTTTTGACCCCTTTTTTAGTGACATGTAGGCCCCCTGGGACAGATCGTTTTCTAATTTGGAAATATCCCCAAACATTTTTATGCAGACGACACTTAGCTGTACTGCTTCTTCAAAAAGTCTGAATTTTCAAGCTGTCTTAACCAACTAAGTGCCTTGGAGAAATTTAAATTTTATGCACATTGTGCATGAGAAAAGGTAGATAAAAATGGCAAAATTAGGAATGATGTGACCAATTTCACAAAAAAAGTTTTTAAGGTGGTTTTGACCAATCCGACAAAAAGTTAATGCACTAAACGTTGATGGAAGCACATCTGATGAATAAGCTTTGATGTAGTGAATGCTTCTTTACACAGGTGTCTGTGCCTTACCAGAGGCACAAAACATGGGAACATTTTCAAAGTTCTAACCTCTGAAAACTCCATTTTCCTGAGATGTTTGGTCCATCCTGTTTGGGAACCTCTACATCTAGTTTACTAAAGTCAACATCTGACAAAATTGCACTTTGCGTAGCCTGGTTGATTCGCTCCAAAAAACCTAGATGGAAATATGCCTAATTCACATGTTCTTTTTTGAAGCATTTTAAAACTTCGTCCAAAATTCAAATGACAATTGAAAACTTAGCTGGTTTGGAGAACAAAATTCCTTTTACCTGGGAACAAGTTGGACATTTGAACTCCAACACGAATCCAGACTTATAATTTAGAACAGGGGTGGGCAATCCTGGTCCTCGAGGGCCGGTGTCCTGCAAATCTTAGACGTCTCCCTGGTCCAACACACCTGAATCCAACACTCCTGAATCACCTCCCAAGTGCAGTCAGGTTCTCCAGAGTCCTGCTAGTGACCTCATTATTTGACTCAGGTGTGTTGAAGTAGAGACACATCTAAAAGTTGAAGGACACCGGCCCTCCAGGACCAGGAGTGCCCACCCCTGATTAGGAAATTATTTCAGCCAATCAATGACTAATCAATGACTGGACTAATTTAACCAACATCTAGATGCATTCTGATTCAAATTTGCTTTTCTTTAGCATCTTTTCAATGATTGCAGTAATCTTTTTAAGCATGTTTTGGTATTTTGATCTCTATTCCGTCTTTAAATCTAGATTTATAACTGTGAAATGTACTATTTAATCCAAATAAAATGTACTTGCAGACATGCAATATGATATGTAGGATGCGATAAAAGTCTTTGTGTTTGTCAGTGGGTGTCATTTGGATGGGGGGGAGAGTTAATTTAACAAGCAAATATAATTCAAAGTACCTCTTTTAGATACACCAGTCAGTGTTGTTGTGCCATAACAAACCCCCTCTCATTATAGGATCGATGAAAATATATAGCAGAGGGGTGGGACAAAATGCATGTGGTTTGAAAGCCCGACTCCGTAGAGCCACGACCGACTTCGACAGGTGCTGGCGGATAATTGGGCGCCGTGCCGACTAAAACCACAACGCTGCTGTCTCCCTACAGCTCATTACTATCACTCAGAAGTTCCCCTTTAAAAGCCTCCACAGCCTCATGACTCTACCCATTTGGCAAAGCGGTGACTGAAATCTTCTCAAACGCCGACATTAAAGGGCCTGTCACTCTCCGAGCTGCTGACATGTTGTTTGGACAGGTAAGTGATTGCACTCTGCATGGTATAAGCCTCGTAAGCATAAACGTTAAATACATATTCATCGGAAGGCTCACTCCTCTTTATGAGATGAGTAAACTGTACAAACTCATATTTGCCCCTGAGGTGAAAAAAATGCAAAGTTAAATCATTTTAGATTGGTTGCCATCAAATGTAAATGTTTTAGCATCCACGCCTTCATTACTTGTGGATAACTAGACTCGGGTAGGTGGGAAAGAAAGGATTCCATTGAGACGGGAAGTTTTGTAATGGAAAAAATGAGGCCACTGAATAAAGATGTTCACTATTTAAATTTTTTATTTTATCATATTAATCTAATTTTGTTCTAGAAAGTGATATTTCTGCATGTTAACATCAAAAATGAGCTTTCTTTCATTCACAAATAAAGGATGTAACCACAACTTAAATTTTTTTATGGAAAATGAGGTTAACATAACCAACCCCTATAGTTACACTTATCCCTATTGGTAAAAATACCTTAACTGAGGAAAGATTCGGTTTGATTGGGGACAAAAATGGCAACATTTGTTACATTTTCAGCTGGTATTGTTAGCTTTCAGACTGCACTGTCAGACAAACCAAACACTTTGAAAACCTTGCCTGTGGGTGTGCTGCACCAGAAACCGCAGAAGGAAACGACATTAAAACCTCTAAAGAAGACACTAAGCGCATTGTCTTCCTTCTTAAGTAAAAAAGTAAACCAGCATAGAGTGGAATCAAATTTTAACAGTTGCAGGATTTTTCTTTCCTGGTAATGTAACTAAAGACCAGCCATTTTTTGAGCCATTTTTCCCACTAACGCTAATGGGCAGGTGTTAGCTTCAGTTGTTTTTACCCAGAATTCCCTACACTTTAAATCTGCTTTTGGAGCGGTCTCAAGTAGTGTTGTAGTTAAGATCACCTAACCCGAGACCAAGACCGAGAGAGGTTGAGACTGAGTCAAGACCAAGACCATCGCCCAGTGCTGCATGACACAATATCATTATGAATTCAAACTCTTCATTCTGCTTTGCTTCCATCTCTGTGCTACGATCCACAGAGCTCTGTGCCATCCCTAGTCAGTTGCCCATATCAGAAACCACCACTGTCTGCACCACTAAACATAGCAATTAAGGCAATGCCCCAATGGCAAACAACACTGAACTATGAACACTGACCAAGGAGCAACAAGCAAGACGTAACCAGGCACAAGGAGCTCACCATGACTGTTCTCACTCTCCCTCTTGCCGCTTGAAGCCAGGCAGTACAGTGCTGTAATGTCTGCCACATGATAGGTGACGAAAACAATCAAAGAGCAACGAGCATGCTCGGCATGCTCTGACATTCTTAAATACATATTAATGTATCTAAATAAATAGGATAATGATAGTTACTGCAGTGTGCACAGGGCATTACAAGTACAAACACTGTCTGTTGAAAGACAACATATATATGTGTGTGTGTGTGTGTGTGTGTGTGTTACAACCATATAACCTGGTTGTAACCTATACAACCAGGTTACATTAGTAAAGAAGTGTTCTGAAGCAATAGCTCATTCATGAATGTCACAACACTATATTGTTGCAGACTTTGGTCACAGCGTTGTCCCATATACCTCCACACAATAAGTCAGCGCAATGAGTGGCAAGTTTTTTCATACAATTTGCCCCTGCACAGCTAGCTTTGCTAACATCACATAGCTTACCTTTCATTGAGCTTCTTTTCTAAGTGACGGTAAAAGTTAGACGTGGTCCACACTGTCTGTGAAAGCGAAGCGCTGCTGAATTTACATGTCGCCATCGGATTTCTGATGATTTATGTAGCGGCATTCTACTACTGACGATTCGACAAACATCTGCCCCTCAGTGAAAACCACTGCGCATTTCTTGGAGAGCCGCGTGCGCGTGAAAAGGGGAGGCGACGCGTGACAGCGATTACTGAAACACGTAATTAGTAAGTCACATTATTGCTTGGATTTTAATCAGTATGTATTGCATAGATGTTAACAAATAAACTGGACAATATGCTGGCAATTTAGTGATAATTTTACAGTTGTGGTCTTGACTGGACTTGAAATAAAAGTCCTCAAGACTGAAACCAAATGCAATTGAGACCAAGATGACCATGAAAAAGTGGTACTACAATACTAGTCTCCAGTCCACTTGGCGTTCACATATGCATTCGAACTGCATCAGAGTTAACCTCAAACAGACGGAGATCTAGATTTTTAGGTGGACCAGAGTTCACTTTTTTTGGTTCACATCAAAGTTTGACTTTGCATTCACTCCTACCCAAATGAAACAGACTTTCCCGCCAAACGAACTGGAGTTGGATTAAAGTGGACTGAATAGAACTGGTGTGAATGCACCTTAACACACTTCTTGTAACCAGCTTCCAGTCTCCAACATTGGTCTGAGGAAAGGTTGCAAAAAAAGTTAATATGTTAAACGGATGGAAACACATTTGTTGAATACTTTCTGACGTAGTGAACATTTACCTCACATGACTGATTAAGTATTTCAGTGAATCATTAGAATTTCATTTCTTTGTCTACTTCTCTTAACAGTTTGTAACGTCTTCGAGAATAGTTGACATTTACAACAATTACAACTTGCCCTATAGCAACACATTCCCGAAAACCTCTCTCCATTTTTCGTAGATTTGTGCTCTGCGCTAGTTTATCACCTCTACTTCCTGTTTGATACAGCCAGGAGTAGTGTCAACATCTGAAAAAATTACACCTTCACTCCAAACCAGCAGATGGAAACAATTTTCCTAATTTTCTTTTCTTTTTTTTTTCTTCATTTTTGCAAATTCCAAGAAATTTGCTCAAAATCTGAATGACAATTTGATGAAAATATAGCTAATAAAAGCAAAGAAACTAGTGTAGAAACTAAATATTCCTAACAGTTCAACGGATGTGCTGAGTTTGTGCCTGCAGTTAGAAACTCTTTCAACGTCCTCATTTGATTGATTGTGTGATGAAGGGTTTCAAAAGGGATTTCACTTAAGATTTTCGTTGCTACGCTGCACAAAATCACACAGTCAAAAATCGGAGCAACATTCTTGTCAGAAACTTCCCTTTACTGACAGCCGTCTCAGGAGGCACCTGCAACATCTGGCTGTACATCAACAGATCCAGAGACCAGAGCTCTGTGGACTCTGTAATCTGGAGGCTTGCCATTACTCATTTTTTGGCATGACAGCATACTTGGAAGCAGGTGTAACTCCAGTTCTCTCAGATTTTTTTTTCCCTTCTTTCTTTCTGTCTCTCTCTCTCTCTCCCACCAGTGCGTTGCAGCCTGACGTTCAGCCAGAGTGGATAGAGATCTACGGAGGCAGGGACGTGATGTAGCGTTTATTCATCGCCGCCTCCGCTGCTGCCTGTTCTTCATCACAAATTCAGTTTATTCCTTTCAGATTAAAAGAAAGGCGGCTGATGTAAGAAAGCCGGATCACAGACAGAGGAGAACGCTCTAGCATGTGGCATTTAATTTTACGCTGCGGCTTTGCAGCAGATTTAGCAGATTAAGGCATGCGGCAGAATACTTTTAATTTAATAGGAGAAAAGGAAATTAAAGAAAAATGTTACCATTGTGGGACACACAAAGGAAAGCAAGGAAGGTAAATCTTGCCTCATGTAGAAGTGTGGACCAGTGCAGCAACCTTATTGTTGGAACCAAATGGACTATGTTGTCATTGTCCAACATTGACAAAAATGTTTATGTTTCAGTCCAGTTACAATTACCCAAAAGGATTTCTGTTTGATAAATGCAAAAACAATGCAAAAACGTACATAAACTAAGAGTCTGGACGAGCACAGGTGAAAATAATGTTAACTTGTGGATGACCATATTACCATGGCAATACCAAATCTGGAAACAGTCTAAATAAAGTTTTTTGATGGTCAGACAATGAATCAAATATTTAAAACCATAGCTTTGCTCTGTGTTTTCTTGCATTTTCTTAACCTTTTAGAGGTGCTGGTTGCAGCTCTTATCAAGTTTTTTTCAGTTTGAAAGAACCACAACCAGGGGTGGAAATAAAGTGGAATGCAAGTCCTTAAAAATACTTTAGAAACTTTCAAAAACATTTTTTCGATCTTTGTTTTTGTCATAAAACATCTAATTGATTTAAATTAGTCTATCCTTAGATCTGTAATCAAAACCTTACTGCACACAGGTCCTGGTGTTTGTCTCCAATCTCTCTGGTCAACTTCAGTCTTTGATTCTCCAAATGATGCTTAATGATTCTTGCTTTATGTATTCCCAAGTTTTAGATTTACATCCTATTTAATCATTGTATTATCCTGGGGTTGTGTCGCTCATGATGGCACCATGTTGCAGTAGTTCTGTTATGATTCTTCTTTCTGCAGACTTGCTGATAATGTTTTGTTGAGACAGTGGATCCTTGGACTATTGCTCCCTCTGATTTTGGACACTATGCAACTGGGAGATTTTTGCTCCTACTTTTTTACTTTCAGACAGGTGTTTGGATGCGTATCCATGGCAGCAAGGTATTTTGTTGACAACTTGTGGAGTCGTTCAGGAGACGTTACCATGCAATATCATTTCTGCTGCCTGGATACTGAGCAGAGTTTCTTCCTTTTCTACAATTCTTTGAAGATATGACTGACGACAACATTCAGTTTCCCTTTGGGACAAATAAAGTATTTTTGAACTCAATTGAACGTCTGATGGGAACCGCACCTCTATGATGGAACACTATCACACTGAATGGTTGCTAACTCCAAAGTTGCATGCTAATAGCCGCATAATTGGGGTAAGCTAATTCAAATTTGGCAAATTCAGCTATTAGCTCTAATCATAGATGTAACTCAGATCCATGAACTGAAGATGAAGTACTTTTGCTAAATTTAACTCTGATTGACCCCAATTAACAAAATATCAACTTTGACAGAAGTTATTTGTCGACACCAGACTTCTTGCAGTCTTGTTTCCCATTGGTGGGTGGAGCAGGTCAATGAAACCACCTCATTGGTTAGTGAACTCGTACAGTTTGGAGGTTTATAACCAGCATTTTCTTTCGTCTCGGTGCTTTTAGACATACTTTTAATGTGGTCAAATTTAGTTACTATGGCAACAGTGCCTTTCTGAGGCTGGCCCCCATATTGGTGTCCGCTGTATATCTTCCAATACCTGCAATTATTAGCAACTTGTTACAAACCTGCTCTTTTGATGCAGAATTTATTCAGCGTAGGGGGAAAAAGGAGAAAGAAAATCAAAGCAGCGTTCTGTGCTTTAAGCCTTTCAGTAAACACAACCTTATTTGTGCTTCTGAGAAAATATTGCCATCCTAAAAACCAACATGTTTTATTTCCTTCTGCCTCGTCTCCCTGGCTCTCTCCCGCTCGCCTCTCTCCGGCTGTCGCCTGCTATAATGTAAATGAGGCTCTCAGCCCTGAGCCTATGATGATGTCAGCCCCCTCCTTAGTCTCTGGTCTCATTAAAAGCCTAGTGTTGCTGACATTTACCCAGCTACAGTGTTGACTGGCTCTTCACGCGGGCCAAACGGGTCAAAACAATACACGGTGTTAGCATCAACAGTCCAAATCCTCCATGAATGGGAGGCTGCGGGAGCCTGGGATGTTTGCTAAAAACACACACACACACACGTCAGAAAACATCTTTTAAAAAGGCCTGCAAAGTTCTCCTGGTTTCAGTTTGAAAGTATGCAGATCAGGACGGATTTATGGCAAATATTTCTACTGAGGTCTGCCTTCTGATATGGAGCCCATAAGAACTGCAGACTGGATGGATGCTAGAATGGATGGATGTAAAGATAGATAAGAGATAGATGCAAAGATGGGTGGATGACAGATGGATGTAAAGATGCATCCATGTATCTTTACATCCATGGATGTATTGTTGAAAATGTGTTGGTACAACCTAAAGAGAATTGTGAATAAAGGCTGGAAATCCTAATTGTTCTATGCTTTTTTTTTTCTTTTTTCCTTCTTACCCAGAACTAAAAACAAATAAATAAGTAAATCATGTTTAATATTTTATCCAGACTGTGTAGAAAACATGTAAAAATGTAAGACAGACATCAAACATTGTGAATTTTGGTCGACAAAGTGAAGCATTGCCATTCCCAGCGCGTCCTGTCCTTGGTGTGTTGTTAATGTTTGCGCTGATTTCAGCATGACAAGGTCCTGACCACTTCACTACTTTAAATTCTGAATAACAGCAAACATCCCCCACGTCCCTTTTTTTTTCTCTCCCTTCTTATCTGTACATATGCATAAAAATGCCGTTATTGTCAAGGTTGTTTTACAGAGTTCTACCTCCCAGGCCGGTCACAGATAATGTCAGCACGCTGTCATTGCAGTTTGAAAATGCTTTGATTTCAGTTAACAGCAGCCATCTCGCCAGCCCCACAGTAACAGAGAAATGGCTTTGTGAGTTTGAAATTAATAGGGCGGCTATAGATATTTCCTGACCTGACGTCCTCCTGGGACCCGGCAGCTCTGTTTTTCTGCGGTCCTCTTATCCTGTTACCGATGCCTGACTCTGTGTAACCCTTATCTCTGAGCGCGCTACATGGCCCGATAGGGCTCTGTGTGTATGCAATTAAAACAGCTTATTTGACAGATAAGTGGGGGCCCGCGGTCAGATTGAAAGCCACAGCCTGCCACTATCAGGTCTTTAGGTTACAGCTCCCGGGTTAAATGGCCCCGGGATGCAAAGTGAGCCAAATGAGGCACACAGTTCAATAAAAGGAGTCCATAGGAAAGAAGACTTTGCACATAAAATACCTCGTATGTTTTTTTTCTACACCTTTTTGAGGACCAAATTCTAGACTTTTTTTTTTTAAGGCTCCAATTTTCCAACTTCTCAGCCCATTTACACTGGACACCCAGTATTCCAAATTCAAATTCAAAAATACTTTATTGAACCCAAAGGGAAATTAAATGTTGTTTTTGTTGTAGATCATTAATTCAGATTCTTCAAAAATTTAGTGCAGGTGGCGATGGTTGTTGGCAGGAAAGAGCTCTTGTAGCGATCAGTATTGCAGCGAATCTGAAGAAGCCTCTGACTGAAGATCCTCTGTTTTCCCAAGACAGTCTCGTGAAGAGGATGGTCAGGGTTGTCCATAATTTCTTTGATTTTATGGTTTTATTTCAGCTGGCTGCAAATAGATAAAATTTGCAAATACTTAAGACTTTAATACCAGCCTATTTTAGTAGTTCAAACACAAAGTACACATCTTAGCAAATGCTAACATCTACACCTCGGCAACTGAGACCTGTTGGAATGATGAACTCACTAGAAGAAAAACAAATTAGGAAACAAAATGGAAAACTTCGTCTTCAAGAGACGAAATGGTAAAAAATGCTTTAGGTTTTAAATTTGTATTTAAATTCTATTTTATTTTATTTTTAAATCCATTAAATAATGTCAAGAGAGCCCATCCTGTCAAAGATGATCTCTTTTAAGCAATCAGCTGTATTAGCCAATCATCATGTAGTATTCACGACGTCAAGGACCGTTTGCTCTGTTTGCTTTGTTTTGGAAGCTTCCAGTGTTTGCTAAGCAGACGTTTGTTGTTGTTGTGGCCGTTCACACTTCCAAATAAAAGCAACCTGTATGTGTTGGACGTGCAACATTCAGTATGATAAAGTAAGTGTATTAGCTAAAATGAGCAAATATGCTAATGTAAGCATAAATACTTTCAGTAGCATGTGGGGTATCATTAGAATGTTTACTCTCATTTACTTACTCCATTAAGTATACTAAACATGGCTAGTAAGTCTGAAAAATATGTAATAGCTTATTTAAGCTAAAAGGCTAATGCTAATGAACTGCCTTGCACAGCAAGGCAGTTCCCTAACCTGAGAGACAAAGATAATGCAGAATGATATCATTGCACCGCCTGCAGCGGTGCACTATCCAGAGGGGCATATTGAGGCTTTTATTTTGAAATTTGCAGTAAGCTTCACATTAAATGCCCACACTAATCCAATGTGTAAGAGTGCTTTGGATAAACCAGTCACATAAAGCCAAAAAGAGAAATTACATAATGTAAAAATTGCCTAGGCTTTTATTTTGTAATTTTTGTTAAGCTTCATTTGAAAGGGTCAAAGTCATCCCATGTGTAACAGTCATTGGATTAAATCAGTCATATGAAGCTCAAAAAAGGAATTACCTGATGTAAAAATTTTCAAGGGCTTTTATTTGGAAATTTTCAGTAAGCTTCATTTCAAAGGGCCAAACTCATCCCATGTGTAACAGTGACAGGGTTAAATGAGTTATATACAGCCCATAGCAGCAAGTTGTTGTAAAGGCCAGCTCAGTCCTCCTCTGTTTTAACTGAGTCTTCCAACATAGTTCAAACTACAGTGATGCGTTTTTGTAGTCCTAAGCAGCTCTCCCTGCTCTGGGTTCCGTTGCTATGGTAAATAATCCTCTCTGCCAGCTGTGAGTGAGACATCCAGGGGGAGACAATTCTCTGTTTGAGCCAACCAGTTTGACTAAAAAAAGCATTGCAAACAACTCTTTCCCGTTCGGGAACCGTAATACATATTCGAAAACCGTTTGAAGCGTATGAGAGGGCTATTTGTTGTCACCGATAGTCCCACGATTCATATCTCTGCCTCACTCACAGTATTAACAGCGATGATATAAAGAAGGTGTGTGCCAAGGTCTGAATTTTTTCAGAAATACATGGAAGTGAATCAGTGAGATCTGTCTGCTACCCTGGCGCATGACTTTGCTCTGAAGCACCTTGACAGAAAACCGTAAGCACTAGATAATTTTTTAAAACATTTGACCGGAGCAGGCACACGTATCAATGTCATGACCGAGTTTGATACCAATCATGCAATATTTGTGAGCGTGAGGGCGAGTTAAAAAATTATTTGGGGTCAAAATGTCACTCTGAATTTCACTCTGGCGGAGCGGCATTTACACTCTGATTTTTCCAAAAATCAAAAACTTTGGGCCGTTTAGAAAGAAGTTGTGGACAAACCATAATTCATATCGACGTGCTGTCTTCACTTTAAAAGAGATCACGGACATATCTACAAAATGAAGTTTGAATGGCGTTTCTACATGAAGAAATGTTCTTCAGGTGATAGAAGGCCAACTTTGTTTTTGATTTTGTAAACATAATAACTTCAGTTTTGTTTTTGTTCAGCTGGAGAACGTTTTGACACATCCACACATTTATCTGTTCTAAGCATTTATTCACTGATTGGATGGATTCAGAGTCACCTGGTGACATCGTAATGTAGAGCTGTGTGTCATCTGCATAGTTATGGTAGCTAATCTTATTTCCTGTTATAATTTGAGATGGTGGGAGCATATAAATATTGAATATTTCTTGGTTGTGGGAAGAAGAAATATTGTTGCAAAAGCTAAGTAATGCTTTGTCTGGGAGTTCTAAGGAAGAGCAAAATGCAACATTGCTGCCATGCAAAGCAATGGCAGGAACCTATTGTTATGCACCTATTACCGTTAATGCGCCTCAAACCGCTGAATGGACCCCTACAAAAGTGGTATCAAAACGTGCTGCTTGATCACAGCATTGGACCTATTACTTCTGGTGGGATTCTGAGTTAATATGGCGATAAAAAAAAAGCAAAAAAAAACGCTTTTAGCCATTGTTGTATATGGAGACAGATTGGATGAGTCATCACAGCTGCCAGTTCATGACTGACAATTAAATACCATAGCAACGGAACGATCAGCACGAACAGCTCAGACAGTCCGTCTGGTGGGTGACTCGTGATTGGTTGAGAGAGAAGAGGCCGGAGGAAGAAGGACAGCACACCGTGAAGGTAGAGAATGGAGGGTGTGACGGTAGAGAATGGAGGGTGTGATGAGCGGACAAGAAGTGAAGAAAACACTCAAAGGAGTTAAAAACTGGACAAAAGTACAAATTCGGGAGACGTTGGAAGAGCTTGGTCGCCACGAGAGGGACGGGACCAGAGGAGCTAGAGGAGTTTTGACCTAAGCTAAGTGAGCTAGCCGCTTCAGCACCACGTGTTCAGCTGCGTTCAACAGAGGACCAGTGAATTGCAACGCTCTCCATGTTTTCCTAAGGGATTTCAACTCATTGTTTTTTGTAACAGGCGTGCAACGTTTTCACTCTCCTGGAGGTCGTGAGTAACAAACTGACTGGGTTACATTTTGTTTAGAACAGGATATTGATATAATTGGACATTTCTTGTTTTGTCCTAGTTCTGAGAAAAAAAGGGTGGCCATTAATATTTAATTTATCCTGCCTTAGATGCTTCTGACTTTCCACACACTAATGACTACTATTTAGCAAAGCTTAGGTAATTTGCTAGCATTAGCCTGTTAGCTTAAGTAAGCTACTAGCTATATTTCTGACTTATTAACCATGCTTAGTATGCTGAAAGGAGTAAGTAAAGTACAGAAAACATGCAAGTCATGCCCCGCATGCTACTGACAGCATTCACCCTAACATGAGCATTTTGACTATTTTTAGCTGATACACTTACTTTATCATACTGAATGGCGCAAATCCATGTTAGTGAACATTGCTTGTAACTTTCCACACACTATTGACTACTATTTAGCTAAGCTTAGGCAGTTCATTAGCATTAGTCTTTTAGGTTAAATAAGCTATTAGCTATATTTCTGACTTATTTGCCATGTTTAGTATGCTGAAATGAGTAAGTAAAGTACGGGCAACATGCAAGTCATGCCCCACATGCTACTGACAGCATTCACGCCAACATTAGCATTTTGGCTAATTTTAGCTCATACACTCATTTTAACACGCTGAAAGGTGCAAGTCCGTGTCTCAGGTTAGGGAACTGCCTTGCAAAACAAGCCAGTTCATTAGCATTAGCCTTTTAACTTAAATAAGCTATTACCTATATTTCTGACTTATTAGCCATGTTTAGTATACTGAATGGAGTAAGTTAATCATGGACAACATCCTAGTGATGCCCCTGATGCTACTGACAGCCATAGTAATGAGTTTGAGGCATCTGAAGGGTTTTTAATAAGTTTTCTTAAATTGTAAGAACCATTTTATGTTTAAAGAGTTATTAAAAACATAGCAAAGTGACCTATTGGTTCAGGGTTTTGTTTAGCGTGTGGCACTTTCTTGAAACAATGTTCTCAGACACACACAGAGAGAATTGTTTTTCCTTCATGTTGGTGTCTGTAAGTTGCAGTACAGCTCCAGATGAAATTCTGCTTCTCTGTCCTGAAAACCTTGTGATTGAATGACTTGTATATCCAAAGAATGGCTGACACAACTGGCTTTGTCAGTATTTCAGAGGAATTTAGCTTGTTGGCAGGTATAGGTTGCACTTATTTATTTCATTGCACTTCCTTATTCCTTCAGAACCATGTTTTTGAAAGATTTGATTTTACAAAGGGAACTGACCTACATACACAGGTAGTAGTAAACTAGTTACTCTTATATTTACCTGAGTAACATTTTGAGAGGAAAAATGTACATTAGTAGTTTTACTAGACTGTATGTTTTACTCTTTTACTGGTAAAATTTTAAGATACTCTATCCACTGCAAGTAATTGAAGGAAAAGCAAAAAAAATGCATGATACAGACATAACTACTGCTGAAGTTATAGTGAGATCTAGCACTTTGAGAGAGAGAAGCAGAGGCACAGAGAGAGAATTGTTTTTTCTTCTTTTAAACAAACCAGTCTTAAAGAATAATTGCAATCAAACACATTCTGTTGATCAGTGGAAGAGTTTATTGTTTCCTTAAAATCACAATTTAATGTTTGACATTTAAAGATGAAAGATTGAAGGCCAAACAAGAAAACCTCCAACCTAACTGCTGTATGTCATTTGAAAAAGTATTCCTTTAAACTTTCCTTTTATTTCCTGCATTCTTGGAATCATCTATAGCATAATCATTTAACAATAACTTCTATCCCCACCTTGATTTTTAACCCCTTTCATGATTAATCTGGAGATTGTTCTAGATCCTCTACTGATAAAGCACACATGGGATTAACCCAAAGGAGTCAACAGAAGGAACAGAATGTGTGAAGTGAAAACTTCCAGCTGATTACTTGATGCAGTTCAGAATGACACCAGCATCAGTCAGAAGCCACAGACGTCCCAGGTCATAGGTCACGTGTTTGATGGTCACACAAAAGGAGATCTGTCTCCAACCTGTGCCCTGTGGAACTGCTTCAGTGATACCGATTCTGGAAAGAGAAAGATGCTTATTTGGAATTTTTCGAGTCTCTTAAATCTGTCTGCACTTGCAACTCAAATCTATTGAGAAGTTACCTTTCATAGACATTTCCAGGTTGATTTACAACAAAGACCCTTCCATCACTCCCAACTTCTGCTTTTACAGCAGCTCCATCTATTTTATTCCAGCCACTGATGCCGCAGTTATCTGGTGAGACTTTCTATTAAAGTAAACAGTAAAGACGGTGACTAGTGAATGAGAGTTATATCAGGAGTTACAACAAGAGATGTAAGACAAAAGATTACCGTAAAGAAGATGTCTTGACCTGAGTTCACTCCCCAACATCCGAGTGGACCACAGCTGAAATACATCAATGCCCCAGGAATGGTGTTCCACTTCAAGACGGTCTCTTTCTCAGTGGCAGAGGCAGTGCTGGCGTTCAGGCAATGGATGCTGTTTTGGCTGGTAACACCAACTACCTGACGTTGTCCAGCATCCACCTGGATTAACGATAAACCTGAAGAGACAAACAGCATCACTAAACAATTAAACACTTTGAACCAGGGCCAACCTGTAAAATCTGGCGCTGAAACATAAAACTCACCACGAGTAGGAAAGAAATCACCAGCTGCAAATTTATAGACTGTGTTGTCTTGGTCGACTCCCCAGACACCTGCAAGTCCCACTGAGACATACTTGAGAGGAACAGAGCCCAGTTTGGACCAAGTTGAATCACTCAAGATGAAGGCATTGGAGTTTCTATCAGTCATCACAACCATTCCGTTGCCAGCATCAACCTGGGTTGCAGCAAGGTGCTCAGGAGCAATAGTGCAGATCCAACCTGTAGAGAAGAACCACACAAAATAAATGAAATAAACACCCATAGAACACTATTTCATCGTACAATTACAAATTGGAATGTATTTGTAAGATGTCTGGTAACGACACTTATGAATTGAAAATATGAAGAGAACTCACCATGACATCTGGTAAAGTAATTCAGCAAAACCAAGAAAGTTGTGAGAGTTTTCATGTTGGCGTCTGTAAGTTGCTGTGCAGCTCCAGATGAAATTCTGCTTCTTTCTCCTGAAACTCCTGTGATTGAGGGACTTATATATCCATGGAATGGCGTGACAAAACTGGCTTTCTAAGTATTTGAGAGGAATTTAACTTGTTGGCGGGAATTAGCTGCACTTCCTTATGTCATTGTACCTCGTTATTCCAAGAAATGGCTGACAGTACTGTCTTTGTAAGTATTTCAGAGAAATTTAGCTTGTTGGCGGGAATTAGCTGCACTTCCTTATTTCATTGCACTTCCTTATTGCTTCAGAACCATGTTTGTAAATTTTGGTAACCAGTTACCAGATTCAGAGAATAATGTGTTGTAAAAAGACAAAAATAGAATATGTTGCTTTAACATGTGACATCAACTTTTGCAGTAATTAATGAAATTATTTCAAGAAAAAAAATTGAATGAAAAACTTAAATTGTTATCTCATAAAATGCAAAATCAATACACAATGTTGACAAATATGAATAAAGAAATCTAACTTACATTAATTACTTCTATAGTGAAAATGAGTGTTAAACTAAGCATTAAGTTTATGTTCTTATACTTTACTACTTACTAGATTTATTTGTTATTTCTACCAACTTGTAAAATGGCTTCCAGTAAATGATTTTGCTTGGACAGTTATTAACAAATTAAGACTTAATTTATTTTAAAAATCACTATCAACCAAGTTTGTGACAGCCTCCATAATAATTTGAATTAAATATTGTCAAGTGTATAATGCAGCCACAAAGGGGATATTGTGTCTTTTTCTGATGGTCTCAAGTCCTGATAAATGCAGATGTTTGTGTCAGAAAGGACATCCGGCATTAAACATTTGCTAAATCTAACATGCGAGTCAATAACATGATCTCGATACTGGATCTGCCCTTGGTGCCGGTGACCAACATGGTACCAGACAGTGGAAATTTGGAAATCTAGAGAGTTAGTTAATGATGAGCCATAATGCAGAGGAGTGAGGTGGACAGATTCTGTGTTTAGGTGGAAAGGTAGCAATTATTACATATTAGGGAGGTCTGAGGATTGAAATGCATGTACTCATTACTTTAGTTATTCTTTTAATCCAGTTGATTCCTTCAAGTCAGTGCTACATGGTGCTAGCAGTTGAGGAACAACTACATGGTGCTGACAGAGTTTTAGCTGATTCAAAGCAAACTAGCTTTGATTCTTATTGTGACAGAAAGCAAGATTGTTAGAATAAGACTTGCTGTTTTTACATGGTTGCCTTGTTTGATGGTAAAACATCAAAAAGATTTGATTTTCCAAATGGAACTGACCTACAGTACCGGCCAAACGTTTGGACACACTTTCTAAATGAATTCAATGAGAAGGTGTGTCCAAACTTTTGGTCTGTACTGTAGATACATAAGTAGTAGTAAACTAGTTACTCTTATATTTACCTGAGTAACTTTTTGAGGGGGGAAATGTACTTTAGTAGTTTTACTAGACTGTATGTTTTAATCTTTTATTAGTAAACTTTTAAGACTCTATTCACTGCAAGTAATTGAAGAAAAAGCAAAAAATGCATGAGATATAGATAGCTGTAGTTTAAGCTATTGTGATATCTTTTGTTTAAGAACAAGCTTTTTTATTCTTATGCTCCTTTCTACTTGCTTTACTTTTTAGGACTGGAAGTAACATAGCACTTTGAGAGAGAGAAGCAGAGACACAAAGAGAGAATTGTTTTTCCTTTTAAACAAACCAGTCTTAAAGAATAATTGCAATCAAACACATTCTGTTGATCAGTGGAAGAGTTTATTGTTTCCTTAAAATCACAATTTAATGTTTTACATTTAAAGATTGAAGGCCAAACAAGAAAACCTCCAACCTAACTGCTGTATGTCATTTGGAAAAGTATTCCTTTAAATTTTCCTTTTATTTCCTGCATTCTTGGAATCATCTATAGCATAATCATTTAACAATTACTTCTATCCCCACCCTGATTTTTAACCCCTTTCATGATTAATCTGGAGATTGTTCTAGATCCTCTACTGATAAAGCACACATGGGATTAACCCAAAGAAGTCATCAGAAGGAACAGAATGTGTGAAGTGAAAACTTCCAGCTGGCTTCTAGATGCAGTTCAGAATGACACCAGCATCAGTCAGAAGCCACAGACGTCCCAGGTCATAGGTCACGTGTTTGATGTTCACACAAAAGGAGATCTGTCTCCAACCTGTGCCCTGGGGAGCTGCTTCAGTGATACCGATTCTGGAAAGAGAAAGATGCTTATTTGGAATTGTTCAAGTATCTTAAATCTGTCTGCACTTGCAACTCAAATTTATTGAGAGGTTACCTTTCATAGACAGTTCCAGATTGATTTACAACAAAGACCCTTCCATCACTCCCAACTTTTGCTTTTACAGCAGCTCCGTCTACTAGACTCCAGCTACTGAGGCCACAGGTACCTGGTGAGACTTTCTATTAAAGTAAACAGTAAAAACGGTGATTAGTGAATGAGAGTTATATCAGGAGTTACAACAAGAGATGTAAGATAAAAGTTTACCCCAAAGAAAATCTTTTGAACAGAGTTCACTCCCCAACATCCGAGTGGTCCACAGCTGATGTACGTCAATGCCCCAGTAATGGTGTTCCACTTCAAGACGCCCTCTTTCTCAATGGAAGAGGCAGTGCTGGCGTTCAGGCAATGGATGCTGTATTGGCTGGTAACTCCAACTACTTGACCTTCTCCAGCATCCACCTGGATTAACGATGAACCTGAAGAGACAAACAGCATCACTGAAGGATTAAACACTTTGAACCAGGGCCAACCTGTAAAATCTACTCACCAGCTGTCGGAAAGAAATCACCAGCTGCAAATTTATAGACTGTGTTGTCACGGCCGACTCCCCAGACACCTGCAAGTCCCACTGAGACATGCTTGAGAGGAACAGAGCTCAGTTTGGACCAAGTTGAATCACTCAAGAAGAAGGCGTTGGAGTTTCTATCAGTCATCACAACCATTCCGTTGCCAGCATCAACCTGGGTTGCAGCAAGGTGCTCAGGAGCAATAGTGCAGATCCACCCTGTAGAGAAGAACCACACAAAATAAATGAAATAAACACCCATAGAACACTATTTCATCGTACAATTACAAATTGGAATGTATTTGTAAGGTGTCTGGTAACGACACTTATGAATTGAAAATATGAAGAGAACTCACCATGACATCTGGTAAAGTAATTCAGCAAAACCAAGAAAGTTGCAAGAGCCTTCATGTTGGCGTCTATAAGTTGCTGTGCAGCTCCAGATGAAATTCTGCTTCTTTGTTCTCAAACTCTTGTGATTGAGGAACTTATATATCCAAGGTATGGCGTAACAACACTGGGTTGGAAGAAGGTCAGAGGAGTTTAGCTTGTTGGCGGCTATTGGTTGCACTTCCTTATTTCACTGCTCTTCCTTAGTCCAAGCAATGGCTGATAAAACTGACTTTGTAAGTATTTCAGAGAAATTTAGCTTGTTGGCAAGTATTGGTTGCACTTCCTTATTGCTTCAGAACCATGCTTGTGAATTTTGGTAACCAGGTACCAGATTCAGAGAATAATGTGTTGTAAAAAGACAAAAATATGTTGCTTTAATATGTGACATCAAGTTTTGTAGTAATTAATGAAATTATTGCAAGAATAAATATTTCATGAAAAACTTAAATTGTTATCTCATAAAATGAAGAATCAATACACAATGTTGACAAATATGAATAAAGAAATCTAACTTAAATTAATGACTTCTATAGTGAAAATGAGTGTTAAACTAAGCATTAAGTTTATGTTCTTATACTTTACTACTTACTAGATTTATTTGTTATTTCTACCAACTTGTAGAATGGCTTCCAGTAAATGATTTTGCTTGGATAGTTTTTAACAAATTAAAACTCAATTCATTAAAAAAATCACTCTCAACCAAGTTTATGACAGCCTCCATAATAATTTGAATTAAATATTGTCAAGTGTATAATGCAGCCACAAAGGGGATATTGTGTCTTTTTCTGATGGTCTCAAGTCCTGATAAATGCAGATGTTTGTGTCAGAAAGGACATCCAGCATTAAACATTCGCTAAATCTAACATGCGAGTCAAGAACATGATCTCGATACTGGATCTGCCCTTGGTGCCGGTGACCAACATGGTACCTGTGGAAATTTGGAAAGCTAGAGAGTTAGTTAATGATGAGCCATAATGCAGAGGAGTGAGGTGGACAGATTATGTGTTTAGGTGGAAAGGTAGCAATTATTACATATTAGGGAGGTCTGAGGATTGAAATACATGTGCTCATTACTTAAGTTATTTTTTTAATCCAGTTGATTCCTTCAAATCAGTGCTACATGGTGTTAGCAGTTGAGGAACCACTACATGGTGCTGACAGAGTTTTAGCTGATTCAAAGCAAACTGGCTTTGATTCTTATTGTGACAGAAAGCAAGTCTGTTAGAATAAAACTTGCTGTTTTTACATGCTTTTACATGCTTGTTTGATGCTAAAACATCAAAAAAAGATTTGATTTTCCAAATGGAACTGACCTACAGTACAGGCCAAACGTTTGGACACACTTTCTAATTGAATTCAATGAGAAGGTGTGTCCAAACTTTTGGTCTGTATTGTAGATACATAAGTAGTAGTAAACTAGTTACTCTGTTACATTTACCTGAGTAACTTTTTGAGGGGGGAAAATGTACTCTAGTAGTTTTACTAGACTTTATGTTTTAATCTTTTATTAGTAAAATTTTAAGAGACTCTATCAACTGCAAGTAATTGAAGAAAAAGCAAAAAATGCATTAGATACAGATGCATTCACGCTAACATGAGCATTTTGACTATTTTTAGCTGATACACTTACTTTATCATACTGAATGGCGCAAGTCCATGTTAGTGAAGAAAACACTCAAAGGAGTTAAAAACTGGACAAAAGTACAAATTCGGGAGACGTTGGAAGAGCTTGGTCGCCACGAGAGGGACGGGACCAGAGGAGCTAGAGGAGTTTTGACCTAAGCTAAGTGAGCTAGCCGCTTCAGCACCACGTGTTCAGCTGCGTTCAACAGAGGACCAGTGAATTGCAACGCTCTCCATGTTTTCCTAAGGGATTTCAACTCATTGTTTTTTGTAACAGGCGTGCAACGTTTTCACTCTCCTGGAGGTCGTGAGTAACAAACTGACTGGGTTACATTTTGTTTAGAACAGGATATTGATATAATTGGACATTTCTTGTTTTGTCCTAGTTCTGAGAAAAAAAGGGTAGCCATTACTATTTAATTTATCCTGCCTTAGATGCTTCTGACTTTCCACACACTAATGACCACTATTTAGCAAAGCTTAGGTAATTTGCTAGCATTAGCCTGTTAGCTTAAGTAAGCTATTAGCTATATTTCTGACTTATTAACCATGCTTAGTATGCTGAAAGGAGTAAGTAAAGTACAGAAAACATGCAAGTCATGCCCCGCATGCTACTGACAGCATTCACGCTAACATGAGCATTTTGACTATTTTTAGCTGATACACTTACTTTATCATACTGAATGGCGCAAATCCATGTTAGTGAGCATTGCTTGTAACTTTCCACACACTATTGACTACTATTTAGCTAAGCTTAGGCAGTTCATTAGCATTAGTCTTTTAGGTTAAATAAGCTATTAGCTATATTTCTGACTTATTTGCCATGTTTAGTATGCTGAAATGAGTAAGTAAAGTACGGGCAACATGCAAGTCATGCCCCACATGCTACTGACAGCATTCACGCCAACATTAGCATTTTGGCAAATTTTAGCTCATACACTCATTTTAACACGCTGAATGGTGCAAGTCCGTGTCTCAGGTTAGGGAACTGCCTTGCAAAACAAGCCAGTTCATTAGCATTAGCCTTTTAACTTAAATAAGCTATTACCTATATTTCTGACTTATTAGCCATGTTTAGTATACTGAATGGAGTAAGTTAATCATGGACAACATCCTAGTGATGCCCCTCATGCTACTGACAGCATTTAGGCTTACGTTAGCATTTTGGCTAATGTCAGTTGTCAGTTGACGTTCTCGTGATTCTCCTCATGCTGTCGATTGCGCTGCAGCTTTCTATGGCGTCAACGCTAACTTTCAGTGTCGGAAAGCCGGGTTCAGACCGACGCGCGCGCTTTGGCAGGCCCCGTTTAAATTTCTTCAGAAATTATCTAGTTATTCATAATGTCTAATTTATTGCAAAGGTCATGTGTTAACATGTGAAAACTCGGATATTGATACCATCATGTAAAGCATATAATTTAGTAGGTGCTAATGCATGTTAATTTCTTTTATTCCACATATCATGGCCCTTTTAATTATGACCATCATCTTGGTAACTGTTATCATCCAATTATCTAACTTTGACTAGAATCTTACTGCAAAAGATTTCATATTTGAGAAACATTTCAAATATGTTTCTGTCAAATGTATTTATAGCATCAGGGTTTTTCAGTCATAGTAATGAATTTGAGGCATCTGAAGGGTTTTTAATAAGTTTTCTTAAATTGTAAGAACCATTTTATGTTTAAAGAGTTATTAAAAACATAGCAAAGTGACCTATTGGTGCAGTTTTTTTTAGCGTATGGCACTTTCTTGAAACAATGTTCTCAGACACACACAGAGAGAATTGTTTTTCCTTCATGTTGGTGTCTGTAAGTTGCAGTACAGCTCCAGATGAAATTCTGCTTCTCTGTCCTGAAAACCTTGTGATTGAATGACTTGTATATCCAAAGAATGGCTGACACAACTGGCTTTGTCAGTATTTCAGAGGAATTTAGCTTGTTGGCAGGTATAGGTTGCACTTATTTATTTCATTGCACTTCCTTATTCCTTCAGAACCATGTTTTTGAAAGATTTGATTTTACAAAGGGAACTGACCTACATACACAGGTAGTAGTAAATTAGTTACTCTGTTACATTTACCTGAGTAACATTTTGAGAGGAAAAATGTACATTAGTAGTTTTACTAGACTGTATGTTTTACTCTTTTACTGGTAAAATTTCAAGATACTTTATTAGATGCAAATAATTGAAGGAAAAGCAAAAAAATGCATGATACAGACATAGCTATTGTTGAAGTTATAGTGAGATCTAGCACTTTGAGAGAGAGAAGCAGAGACACAGAGAGAGAATTGTTTTTCCTTCTTTTAAACAAACCAGTCTTAAAGAACAATTGCAATCAAACACATTATGTTGATCAGTGGAAGAGTTTATTGTTTCCTTAAAATCACAATTTAATGTTTTACATTTAAAGATTGAAGGCCAAACAAGAAAACCTCCAACCTAACTGCTGTATGTCATTTGGAAAAGTATTACTTTAAATTTTCCTTTTATTTCCTGCATTCTTGGAATCATCTATAGCATAATCATTTAACAATTACTTCTATCCCCACCCTGATTTTTAACCCCTATCATGATTAATCTGGAGATTGTTCTAGATCCTCTACTGATAAAGCACACATGGGATTAACCCAAAGGAGTCAACAGAAGGAACAGAATGTGTGAAGTGAAAACTTCCAGCTGGTTTCTAGATGCAGTTCAGAATGACACCAGCCTCAGTCAGAAGCCACAGACGTCCCAGGTCATAGGTCACGTGTTTGATGGTCACACAAAAGGAGATCTGTCTCCAACCTGTGCCCTGTGGAACTGCTTCAGTGATACCGATTCTGGAAAGGAAAATTTGCTTATTTGGAATTTTTCGAGTCTCTTAAAACTGTCTGCACTTGCAACTCGAATTTATTGAGAAGTTACCTTTCATAGACATTTCCAGGTTGATTTACAACAAAGACCCTTCCATCACTTCCAACTTCAACTTTTACAGCAGCTCCATCTATTTTATTCCAGCCACTGATGCCGCAGTTATCTGGTGAGACTTTCTATTAAAGTAAACAGCAAAGACGGTGACTAGTGAATGAGAGTTATATCAGGAGTTACAACAAGAGATGTAAGACAAAAGATTACCGTAAAGAAGATGTCTTGAACAGAGTTCACTCCCCAACATCCGAGTGGACCACAGCTGAAATACATCAATGCCCCAGGAATGGTGTTCCACTTCAAGACGGCCTCTTTCTCAGTGGCAGAGGCAGTGCTGGCGTTCAGGCAATGGATGCTGTTTTGGGTGGTAACACCAACTACCTGACGTTGTCCAGCATCCACCTCGATTAATGATAAACCTGAAGAGACAAACAGCATCACTAAACAATTAAACACTTTGAACCAGGGCCATCCTGTAAAATCTGGCGCTGAAACAAAACTCACCACGAGTAGGAAAGAAATCACCAGCTGCAAATTTATAGACTGTGTTGTCTTGGTCGACTCCCCAGACACCTGCAAGTCCCACTGAGACATGCTTGAGAGCAACAGAGCCCAGTTTGGACCAAGTTGAATCACTCAAGATGAAGGCATTGGAGTTTCTATCAGTCATCACAACCATTCCATTGCCAGCATCAACCTGGGTTGCAGCAAGGTGCTCAGGAGCAATAGTGCAGATCCAACCTGTAGAGAAGAACCACATGAAATGAAGACCCATAGAACACTATTTCATCTTACAATTACAAATTGGAATGTATTTGTAAGATGTCTGGTAACGACACTTATGAAATGAAAATATGAAGAGAACTCACCATGACATCTGGTAAAGTAATTCAGCAAAACCAAGAAAGTTGTGAGAGTTTTCATGTTGGCGTCTGTAAGTTGCTGTGCAGCTCCAGATGAAATTCTGCTTCTTTGTTCTGAAACTCCTGTGATTGAGAGATTTATATATCCAAGGTATGGCGTGACAAAACTGGGTTGTAAGAAGGTCAGAGGAGTTTAGTTTCTTTTCTTAGCAGGATTTAGTTGCTCTCTATTATTCCTCTACAACAGTGTTTCTGAATTACGGTAATCAGGTACCACTACCCTGCATTTTTTACATGTGTCTCTGTTCCAGAACATTTGATTCATATGATTGCATGACCTCCTTTGTACACTATCAAGTACTGGATCAATGATGTGACGCCCAATTCGTTTTGTCCAGCTCTACTTTTTTCAGTTATAAAAAGTTTAAACTCATAAAAAGTTTAAACTTTTTTATGAGGATGTGGGAGAAGAAGTACAACCAGCACAATGCGACAGTCTGAAGACTAGAACTTGTTCACATGGTCACATGCTCATATCAGGACTTGAAACAGCAACCTCATGGCATTCCAAGTTGAACAGCAAGCTATTGCAGAATATTGCTCTGTAACTGATGGGAAGTTTGCATCTTGCAACGGAAAAATATCCTGGGGGGGCGGGGTTTGACCCATAGCAAAACTGTATTGATACTGCGTCACTGAATACTGACAACTGCTGGACATTAAAAATCCCTACAGGCAACGTAGTTTACAGACTGATTTGATGACCTTGTTTATACAATAAGATTTAAGTCATTGTATTTTATTGTATATTATATACTGTATTAAGTCATATCTTCAGTTAAATTCAAAATATATTTGATATTCTTTGATACAGTCAATCACTAATGTGAACATGTACCAAGGGAACGTGTTTGGAATGAGGATCCTGGTGGACAGTTTTGGGTTTTTTTCCACAAATTTTCATGAAAAAAAAAAAAAAAAAATTCCAACATTTTGAAATTTAGTCTCTTCTGTTTTTTTAACACGACTTCTCTTGCTGTAGAAAAAAATTAAGTAAACAACACATTTATATGAAATAATTTATAAAAAGCAACTGAGTAATTAGAATGGCTATATACCTGAGTTTATCCTATCTGGGACTTCATTCTGATTCATTGAGGTGAATTTATTTAAATAAAACAGATTTTAGTGACGCTGTATATTGTTCATATAACTGTAATTTTTCCTTTTATATTTATTTTGTACGCGGACCTTTATGGATGTGTTTTGCTGGAAATGTCTTTTATTATTTATTTATAGTGGGGTTGTCTTTATTTTCCTTTTTTCTGTCTAAAGACTTTTATTTATGGAGGGTAATTTAAGAAAAAAAATATGAAATGTATGATTTAAAAGGAAAAACATATGCAACACTTAACCTGCAGAACATAATACGAAAGTAAACTAAGAGTCAATTTCAGCTGAATTTGGATTCAGATAAATCGAGTACAAGATGTCATAGAGGTAACAATACATTTTAAGGGCTGAAAATATTTTTTCCCCTAATATTTTCAGTATAAAATCAACATCAACTATTTTATTTTTCTTATCGGCGTGGCCACAGGGGTTGCGTGTGCAAACCCCGTCTGTCTCAGCCGTTGTCTTGATAGTAATCTGTTTTCTAAAGACAACGTGACAGAGGAGGAGAAAAGTTCGACCTTGGCTGTGACCTGAGAAAGCTATAATGAGTTCTGAATTTCTGAGTCAGCTCAGTTTTTTTTCTTTTTTGTGGTTCTCGGACTGCTGAGAGCTGGTAAACAGGATATTGCGTCCCAGATGAGTTTTGGCTCACATCATGAAAGTACTGGAGCCCCACAGCTCCACACACACCGCAGCACCAGCCTTCAAAACGAAATGGAGGGAGAGATCAGGGAGTGGGGAAAAAAAATGTTTCTGCTGTCCAAAATATGAGTATGAGTTTGTTTGGAGGATCTAGGCGGTTGGAGTTATCCTGCGTGACGGACACGTGTTTAGAAGTTACTGAGCCACAGAGAGATCAACACCGAGTCACTACAGAAGAGATACAACTCTTACATGGGGGAAGAAAACCTGGATACAGTCTCTTTCCTCATCCTATGAAAGAGTCATGTTTAACTGGAGGACAGGGCTGACAACTAAAATGACTGGCCTCTTGTATATTTTGTCTGTCACCGAGAGCAAAAATAACATGCTTAATTTCATGCCAACTGATTCAGTTTAATATCAGTGTAGTTTAATCTATTTTTGGAAATTTTATTTTTACTATAAGTAGCCATTGAAGCATCTTGTGTTAGCATTTATTACTGTACCGTCTTATGCTTGTATTAAACTTTGGTTTAATACAATCGTCCCGGTTCTCTGAACCTCTTCTCAAAATGGGAATTACCTGTAATTTTCATCCAACTTTAATCATGTTAGTGCTGAGAACTACAGGACACTCCATAATAAATGCCCCACATGGTAAAGATGTATATAAAACGTTCATTTTGTTTTTCTATCACAGTTCTTTGACGAAAATCCAATCCATATTTGTTCAATGATCTTTACCTCTAAAAACCTCTTTAAAATGAAATGAACACAACTGATTGTTTTTTCATTTATTAATATTTCTGCATTCTCAGTTAATCAAAATGTGGTTGGCTGGGGAATAAAAATGATGAGTCATCGTCCCGGTTCTCTGAACCTCTTCTCAAAATGGGGAAGACATGACAAGCTCTCATTTCTGGGGCTTTTTACAGTGTTGAAAAAGCTCAGTACTGATGCACCGACTATTATAAAACTTTCTCTGCTGATAAAAAGTGTGGAACTGGGCTGTGGGAATAAATGAATGAAAAAGAGAAGAAAACTGTTAAGGCAAGTTAGAGAGAAAAACCTGCTTCAAAGTTTAGACTTGAAATAAAAAGTTTGATCTTGTCAGGGATGGTTCTTAACAATGTGTGTACAAAAATCCATATTACAATACAACTGAGGGTTATTTTAACTCCATTGAGAAAAAACAAGAGAAGATTATTTTGCTGGGTTTTTTTTTTGTTTGTTTGTTTTTTTCAGAAATGGCAATAAACTTCTTGTCATTCCTCCCATCTCAGTTGCCTTTCTTTCAACAAAGAAAGGCAACTGAGATGCTTCTAAATCTGAAGCATTTTTCATTGTTTTCAATTGTACCTTCTTCATACAGTGTGTGTGTGTGCGCGTGTGTGTGCGTGCGTGTTTGTCATACCTTGTGGGGACCATTTTCCTGACACATACATGTGGGGACCAAGATGTTTTTGGGTCAGGGTTTAGATTTAGGACTAAGGTTGAGTTTTGATTAGGGTTAAGTATGTAATGGTTATAGTTGGGGTTAGGGTTAGGACAAGGGGAAGGCTTAGGCTGTAGAAATGAATGGAAGTCGATGGAAAGTCCCCACAAAGAGAGCCAAGCAAACGTGTGTGTGTGTGTGTGTGTGTGTGTGTGTGTAATGTAGGATGGTTTATTCGACTCTAAAAAACATTATTTTCAGTTTTATTCCCATATTACAAACATAAAAAGTGAAAACTCTTTCATTTTTGTAACTGTATTTGGGAACTTGACTGTAAAGTGGTTTTCTTCAGGTGTTTAAGAGGACAAATCTTTGCTACATGAGCAGACTCTGACAATCCGGCTCCTTGTTTTGCTTCTCAGTGCTGCAAAAAATCTGATCAAGGAAGGATTGTACTTTTATGTTGCTCTGCTTCAAGAAAGATGAAGAAGAAATTGTTAATATTTCTCCTTTGATCTCTGCAGACCTGTGTAAAATCTGTGCAACCATTAAAGGATTTTTCTAAAAGAGAAACAAACGCAGACAAACAGTTCAGAATGTCAGGTTGCTAACCCTTAACTAAGCTCTCCGACTGAAACAAAAATATTATATTTTGTTGGAAGATCTTTTTCAAGCACAAGATACAGAGCTTCCATCACAGATTTTAAAGGCAACTATCCATTTCTCTGTGTGAGATCCCCACCAGATAAGAACTGATCAGGCCGGTTTCTTGGCCGATACTCAGATCCAGTTTTTTTTTTTTTACGGTTTTGCCTGCCAGGTTGGGTTTCGATTGATTCAAAAAAAAAAAAAAATTCTCCTTAAGGTCTGCAACACATAACACACAATGCGTGTTTCTTTGAGAAAAACACCAAGAAACTATTTCTTGGTGTTTTTGTTGTACTTTATTTGTGCACTGTGTCATTAGGAGGAATTCTAAAAACCTATGCATGTTGGAATCCTGCATAAAGTAAACAAGTTATAAGAGCATACCCGTTTATCTCATTTAAATTAATTAAAAAGTCAAACAATTCTAACCATATACTGTTGGTGGACAGAAGATAGCAATGGTTTTTCATTACGACAGATTTAATGAATATGAAAAACATTATTATTCTTCTCTGATAAATCAGTTTCAGGAACTTAAGTCTTACAGTTTAACAACCTTAAGTAAAAATAATTCAGGTTTCATAGAATTACGGTGTAAATTAAAAAAATATATCACGAAATCTAAAAGCTTTTGTTGAAAGCAAAATGGCTACAATGATTCCCACTGATGCTAAAATATTATGGCTATACTATATTTAAAATGTATTTAATTTTGATACGTAGACAAGAACATAGTAAACAAGTTTTATATTTGGTTATCGTTTTTAGAACATCCTGCTGTTTTCCTGTTATGCTCTTTATAGAAACAGTTTATATTAGCTTGATGATTTGTCAGGCTAACTGCTTAAGCTGAGCCTGGAGTTAGCATGACAACACATAGCTTGCCAACTGTAGCTTGAAAAAAGGTTTGCCTTTATCTGATGTGGTGGAGAGATTCACACTAAGCAACTGGAAATATGACCAAACGATCAAAATTTCTGTTTCTTATAACTGAAGAAAAAGCACGTTAGCATTTTTTTAGCTAGTTGCATGGCAGTGCACAGCAACAGGTCAGTTAGGGGAGGCTACTGGAGAAAACTGAACCACATCTCTGGTCAAAACTGTTGTTTTTTTTCCAAGATTCCGTTGTTTGTTGGAAAATTTAAACTCCGCTACAACGTGAAGCGTCATTAAGAACCTTTGCATGTTTCCTCAAACGAATGCAAAAAAAAAATGCATACATATGTATAGATTTTACATATTGTGTAACTACTGCATTTAGCACCAAATGTGCTAGCTAGACACAGGAGCACAGTGACACTTAAACCACACAAAAACTGAAAGAAAAGCCATCAGCAACAGAAGATGAAACAGGTTAAAATCTAGATATTTTTAAAAGTTTTGTTGTCTGTCAGTTCTTTCTACAGAGCTCCTGTTTGCTCAGTCACTCTAGTAGTTGACTTAAAATTAGAACAGAGGAAGGAGAGCGAGGCAAACGAGGAACAGGGAGCTAAAAAAAACTTCAATCAAACACCTCTACAGACTGGTGCCAATCAAGTCGTTTTCAGAAAGCGGTGGCACCGCCTCACCCATCAAGAGGGAATGAACAAGCACACTGCATGCGAAACACGAAACCCTCAACTTCATTGTACGTACAGGAGATTTTTATACCAAAGGCTCATCCTGAGTGATCTACAAAGCTGCTTTCACATGGAAGGGATACATTACTTCCTGTATCTCTGACCAAACGAGTGCTTTTGTATGTGAAGGAAATTGTTTTTTTGTTTTTTTTTGCAAAGTTTCTTAAGATCCAGAAATCAAAGAATAAAAAGAAGACAGCCTTATTCTGAGGCTCCCTGCTGCTCGTGTCACAGCTGTTCGCTGGCAGCGCCAAATGGTCGTAGCTGGCGAGGGGCAGCAGACCGTGAAGCCTCCGTGTCACAGCTTTGGATCAATGAAGAGGAGGCAGCACCAGGAGGAGGTCACAGAACCGGTCTGGTGACATTGGCTGATCCGCACAGAGCCGGCCAGACGGACGGCACCGCTTTACCCACCCCGAGAGGTTAGGAGGGGGTCCGTCTGATCTCAGCCAGAAGCCCCAAATCCCACTCATTCACAGCAGCTGCCAGCTATCTGCTGACTGGGCCCTGATCTGGGCTAATCACCAGTTCATACAGCTAAAAATATGGCATCAGGTACATCTACCCCAATACAAGTAAAGCTGAAGAAAAAAGATCTAGATATCAGGATGAATTCAGAGACTCAAGTCTTAAGAGAAAATATCAGAAAGTAACATTAGATGAGATAAAACTGGACTTTATGGGAAAGTAATTGAAAGGAATTTAAGTTGCTACCAGAAAACGTTCAATGGGAATTTTTCTAAGAAGCCAACGTTCAGTCATAAACGTTTAAAGTAGGCGGAACTGTTGATGTATGCCAGGATTTTAAACAGGTTTCAAAATTTTGTAAAGTTAATTCTACAATGAAAAGTCCTTTATTCTCTCTCTCTCTCTCATATATATATATAAAATTGCACCAACTGCTGAATGTTCATCCATAGCATTATTACCACTGTAATACTCAATGTATTGTACTATTTTTTGCAAAATTATGTGCTTTTCTGATTTAAGTAAAAATGGTTAAATCATGTTACACATTTTAATTTGCATACACAGTTTTAAAAAAAATATTTTGACTTAAAGTGTACAGACATGAACTTTTCTTACCACGGTCTCCATAAATTACATTGTCCCAATTTCCCAAACATACTGTTCCCATGGTGTAACGTCTTTTTAATAAAACGCCAGTGTGACGGGATTTTTCTCTGGCTACACACTGCAAGTCAGCTAGCTGAAAGAACATCACAATAGTGAACTAAATCTGGCCAGTGTGAATGCTGTACTTCTTAAAAGAATATAACTGTAATAATACATATTTTGGGTATTTTTGCAGCATTAAGAACTGTTGGACACCAATTAATAACGTCTAACTCGTCTGGACTGGATTTATTTACCTCAAGGTGATCGTTCGGTGAGACGTGGCTCGTCTGGAGGCTTCGGGCTCCTTTCTCTTTAACAGAGCCAGCCGTGCACTTAGGCTGCTCCTTTTTCATATTTAATACGAGACTTGTTGGTAATTGCAGTCAGCAGGGAAGTTGAGTTAGCGCATGAAACAAGCTGTGAACAGTAATTGGCGCTTTAATTGGTTTTGTAAACATTTATTTCACACATCGCTTCTTAAAAGCCAAATTCTGCCAGGTTGTTCAGACGTTTGATGGATTCATTTCCCTCCATCTTTTCTTTCTGACCTCAGATGCTTTTTAAGATAACTTTTCCGGAAGATTTTTGTCGAGCAGCTTCCAGTTGTTCTCTCCAGTGTTGTATTAATTCGGTCTGTGCACCTTTTTATGGATGCTTTTTGCAGCGTTTAATTGAACAATTTAAACCTAATCCAGTCTGTGCTGCTTCATATTGTCTGTCAGCCTCTCGAACTAAGAAGGAGAAAATGGGAACTGGAGGATAATTGAGAAAAATATTTATTCGCTCTATGTATTGACTACAATTAATGGACTAAACATTTAATAAATGAAAAAAACTGTTGAAGAAATTCTCAAAGCATATAGAGCCGCTGACGTTGTAATGCATGTGTGCATGTTATTATAGATAAATGTATTGATAGTCACATTTTCTTAATCTCTTTCCAAAAAAGTAATCCATACAGTGAATATGGATTAATATATGTACATCTCTGCACTCTGTATACCAACAAAAGTATGTTGTAAACCACAAACATTTTTCCTTTTTTTTTCTTCTTCTTCTTTATATTTCTGTCGTTTCTTGTCTTTTACAGCCACCACTTTTAAAGCCCATCCCGTGTTTCACCCCACATTACAGAACTGGAGGAAACTTTTATTAGACCTTTTGAGTTCTGAGGTTCTGTACCTCTTCTTGAGCCCGCCTATGAGAAAACACCTGAAACGAGACCAACCAATAGGAAACCATGCAGCCTGTAGGAGGTTAGAAGCTCTGTAAACCAAATGAGACTCAAGTGGCGCCCCCTAGAGGGCAGTCTTGTAGGCACCCCTACAGATGTTTTTATACCCTCGTACCGGCTGAAGTACGACAAAGTGTTTAGGGCAGAACTGTTTTTTTTTTTTTTGTTGTTGTTGTTGTTGTTTTGTTTTTTTAAGTTGTTTTGAGAATAAAGATATGATATTACCAGAATAAAGGTGCAATGCTAAGAAAAGAAAGACATAAAACTCTGAGGGAAAAGAAAAAGTTGTTTTAATGAGAAAAAAGCTTCGATGTTTCAAGATCAACTGGATTCTTCCTTCTAAACAAACTCAGTCATTTGAACAAAGTCCTGCTACTCATAATAATTTGACTGATGTGTGAAGAGGAAGTATTTTCTTATTTGTAGTGGAACTTCACAAGACGCTCCACATTCCTCACATTATTTACATTTTTTGGAGGGATTTTTGTAACAATGTTACCAATAATATAAGTTTATTCTGGTAATGTTGTAACCAGAATAGGAGTTCAAGGTAGAGGAGAAGGCGCTTCCACCAACTGGAAGTTTTTTTTTTTTTTTTTTTTTTCAATCAATGAATATGAACTTTTGCTGGATTTATTAACCCTGACACAGATAGTAGGAAAATGATTTATGCCATTATGTCATAGTGGGGAAAAAAAGCTACTCTTTTATTTATCTATAACAAGGTGAAAAAATATGCACAGAAAAAAAGCTTTATTTAGCATTTAATTAGTATTATACTGGAAGTACAATGTATCAGTGCAGTGTGCTTTTAAAATGACCCAGTGCTGGTGCATCTGTACAGAATATCACTGAAAAGTTCATTTTAATTTCCATTATTGAAATGTGTGGCATAGAGCTCATCAGGAAATTTCAATATTACATAAGAACAATCAGATTAATTTTTAATACTTTAATAAATGTGGTCCAATGAAAAAAAATCTTCTTCCTGAATTAATTTTACTCCGGCTGCTGTCACTCCTTGTGAATCTCCCCAAGGTCTTCAATGGATTTTTCTTCACAATCGTTTTCTGCCACACTTTTTTTCTTCCACTAAACTTACGTTCATTTTTCTGCTGCTAAATCTGAATGGCTGAAATAAATTTATTGACTTACAAATGTCTTAAGACGGAGCTTAATATCTAGCAGGAGCATCATAAATTTATTTTGAGGTCATCAATCAACACCCTTCCAAACTTCCTAGATTTGCCTCTGCCAGCATCCCGCCCATCAAATCTGAAGTAACACACACCGCTCCCTCCAGACTGGACTTGGAGGAGTGTGTTCACGCTGAGAACCAGCCTGATCTCTGCTTGACTGGCTGGATAAACAGGCGGACAGCTCTCAGGAGAGCAGCCGCGGTTTGTCCAGAGGATTACAGCAAACTTGTGGAAACTGCAGTCAGGGAAGCCAAAGACAACATGGAAGTATCCAGTGTTTCTGTGAAGCTAAAACGCGCATCAGCATTTATTGTAACCGTTGGCAACCTTTTAATTTTGCCGGGTGTTTGTTGGTGCTCATGCCTCCGGGTGTGCGTTCTCGCCGCGCGCAAAGCGAACCTTCCCTCAGATCTCCAAGGAAACGAAAAATAACTCAACGCATGCACAGAAGCGGGATGAGTCGGCGTGGCTCGATCCGAAATCTTACCTGTTTGTGTCCCACTCCCTTCCCGCACCTTAACGCCCGTTTAAAGCATCGGTGGGGCCGCCGCTACAATCCAGCTGCGCGCCTGCGATGTGGAGACATTTGAATCCAGAACGGGCGGAAAAAAGGGGGAAAGAGGAGGAAACGGTGACTCGTCTTTTTTTTTTTTTTTTTTTTTTTCCAAAAATTATTACTATTTTAAAACACCTCCAGGTGAAATCAAACTGAGAACCGGAGCTTTCTAACAGAAAAGCATCTGATCCATGGCAGTCCCGCCCCGCGCTGCTCGTGTCCCAGTCCCGGTAAGTCCACGCAGGAGAGAAAGCCTTTCTGCGTCCTGTCGGCGCACCTTTGGACGGCGGTGCGTGTTCAACACCCAGCAGCTTTCTGAAATAATCAATATTAATACAGATGATCGGATTCAATCAGAAATCGTGACGTCTCCGGGTGTTCGGGCTCAGCCCCGGCGGAGGTGGATGCTCTGCAGCGGCTCTTCGCGGTCTGACAGCTCGGCTCTGCGCGCTCCAACTTTTATGGAGACCCCGGAGCGCACCGCGGCTGCAGTAATCAGATTACTGAGACGGTCTGCAGCGCGTGCCCAGGAGCTAATTAGCACTGGCTTAAACGAAGATCGTGATTATAGCAAGGCAAGTAAAGCTCGGCATCAATAATGAGTGATGAGTTTAGATTTGTCAATTGAGGGAAAATGATAGATGATCATTAAGAATCAGCTTTATGCGGTTAGCGCCACCTACCAGCCAAACTAAAAACTGCCCATAAAACCAGAGAGAAAAAAACCCCTCTGCCCCAAAATATTTTTATTAGGATTAGACGGAGTATTAGGGCCATACTTAGAAAAAAATAATAAAAAAATTACAATTACGAGAATAAAGTTTTAATAATTATAACTTTATGACTACCACATAGGCCAAAATTGCGGGGGACACACACAAAAAAAAAATCAAAATCAGCCACAAATGGCTCCCAGTCAGCACTTTTGGACACCAATGAGTCAGGCAATAAAGTGACGTCATTAAAATTTCTCATAGTAAAACTTTGGAATTATAGACCAGAAATTGTCATTTTACACAAACGTTAGTAAGATAACCAAGCTATCCATGGTCATCTTCTCTCTAACTTTATTTCATTAATTACGGTGTTTATTACATTTATGGATGTGTTACACTTATGTTGTTTTTCAACCTTATGTAGTTTTTAAACTGGACTCATAGTTTCAAACATATATAAAATAGATTTGGAATACAATTTGATGTAGAAATTCAGTGAAGTAAATTAACATAGTTAACATAGTTAATTGTTCACCTCATCTGGTATTCAACTTTCTAAAGCTTCAATTATAACCATTAAAACGATTTTATTGCCTATAGAAATTGATTGTATATTTTCTGTGTGATAAAATAATATAGACACAATGTTAATGTTAGAAGAAAATAACATTATTAATTGTATACTTATGTTATTTTAGCCCAAATTTGCGTTGACTCTTTAAAAACGTAGCTTCCGGTTTCCCCTGAAAGTGGGTGTGGCTTTGTGTCTGAACCGTGAATGAGACTTTATTTCAAAAGGCACGCGCCATGAACAGACCTGTTCCTGCACCTGATGCCCATATAGCAAATGTTGATCTCTACTGCCACCATGAGGATCTTTAAGGCACCTGCAATGACATCTCCTGTCTCCACGTTCAGTTTGATCAAAAATGTTTATTCCATAATGAAAACAGTCCTGTCTCACACACACAGACACACACAGACACACGCACTCACACACATTTCTTTTTACAAGTAGCAAATTTCCAAGATCTAATGCATGTGGTGAGACAAGCCAAAACAAAGAATCATAGAAGCACAAGTGATTGGCTTTTTGCAGCACAGAAACATAAAGATTCCTCTCAGCAGCGTCCCTCCGACCAATCACAACGCTCCTTCCAACAGGAAGCCACGAGCTCATCCTGAGGCGTTTCACATCTCACTTCCTCTCCCTCTGGGACTGATGGGAGCCAAACTCCTGGCGTTTATTAAGCTGCTTCTGAAAGGCATTGGTGGCTGAGGCTGTAGTAAAGTAGTCCATGGAATTCCCCCTCCCCCATTAACCCCTAACCCCCATCACCCCCTTAACCCTCGACCCGGAGCCGTTCAGCATTCCTCTTTGATGTAGATTTGTTCGTCTGTGTCTGAGTCCAGGTGCTCCAGCCGCTCCGTCTGGCCGTTCATGATCTCATCGGGGGTCTTCATGAACCTGAGGGGCAGAGAGGGGGGTTATCTAGAGCTCAGAGGAGAAGAGGGTGTGGAGTGTCGGTGGAGGCTGGGGGGCGGGGAGTGTCACCTGAACAGGAGTCTCTGTCCGGGCTCTTTCCTGATGATGTTCAGCTTGTAGTAGTGTCTCAGTGCTCGCGACATCTTCTCGTACGTCATGTTGGTTCTGTTCTGTTGGGGATCAACAACAACAGGGTCAGAGGTCAAACATCTTTTCACATTTGAAACAAAACAAAAAAAACATTAGATTCAAGGCAGGGACTTTCTAGAGAGGAAATGCTGTAAATGCAAAGCTCCAAAAATCAGAAAGGAGGGAAGGAAGGAAATGAAGACAAAATGAATTAACACAAAGCAAAGACACATGGACAAAAGGAAGGTAAAAAGGAGGAGGAAATGAAAGGAAAGTTATATGAAAGAAAAGACAGACAGGAGGACACTAGAACAAAATAAAATAAGAAAAAGCCACTAAAAGTTATTTTTGTTTCCAAGAGAAAGCAATATTTATTTAGTAAAACAGAAAAACATCTGGAAGTTCCAGCATTTCTCTCTACTGGTCCCTGAACAATGATAGAAGTACATTCCAGAGGATCCCGCTTACAGTAAACTCTCCTTTCATCTCACTGGAACTTCTGAACCGTCTCATTAAGAGGGAAACAAAAACCCCATGTTTACAAATCACACCAAGAGACGGATATGTTTACAGATTTTAAAGTTTCTGAACAAATCTACTACAATTAAAAGTCGGATTTGTCTCCATTTTTCTTTGAGACTACACCGCAGACAAACCCATTTCATGAGGCCGGTCGCCATAACGGTGGGATGTTTTGCTTGGGGTGGGCGTCCATGAAGGAACAGGAAGTGGTGCGTTTACCTTGTGGTTCCCCCAGAGCCTGGCCAGACCATTGGGGTCCATGATGCGGAAGACTTTACTGTCGGGGTCCTCCCAGCGGATGTAGTTCTCGTACCTGCTGTCTGACAGGAGCTGGTAGACGTAGTCCCACAGCAGCCTGCAATCTGGGGACAACACACAGGGGGCGCTCTGATTCAGCTGACTTGTTTCTAAAGAAACACTCCCAACACCAGCTGCGTTTCTGTCACCAGTGTGCACAAAACTTTGGCGATATTCCACTAACGTCGGAAAACACGATTGTGGTGTTTCTATTAAATAAAAATATTATAGTTAAATCCCACGTGAATATGTATTGTTCATGCAATAAATCATTAATAATCGTGGCAGTGACGAATGTAAACATAAATATTTTAGCCATGTCACTAGCTCTCAACACTGAGCCGTCATCGAGGCGTTGGAGCGACACTCGGTGGCTACGTATGCAGTGTTTTGGGGAAATTGCCATTTTACAGAAGAGTGATTGATTCAACATGTTCAAATGACAAAGTCAACATTTTATGAACTGTGACGCTGTGACATCAGAGCTGGGTATTAATGATGATATAAAGGTTTCATATCGGCCTATAGATAATTATTGATCAGGTTTTTGTTGTAAATATTTGAAATATTGCCACAGTGGTGGCATAAAGTTTTCTGTTTTCACTCCATGCCAGTTGTGATGCTACCCTCCTAGCTTAGCTCACCAGGACAGGCTGAGCGGCTGACGCCTTTCTTCTGCCTACATCTCCCAGAATGCCGAGCCATTCTGGATTGGAGTTCAGTTAAATTCATAATCTCAGCATGCCAATAACTTTGACAAATATGTAAAAAACAAAAAACATTCTTTATAAAAGTTAAATACTGCAGGTTTAAGTGAATTTATTAGCAATATTCCAATAAGCTGTGTTGTGGTCAGTGGAAAGGCAGCTGGTGTTTTGTGATGAAGGACAGGAAGTGATGTAAAGACCTGCTATCCGGCCGATGGGCATCTGCTGCTCCTCTGGAGGAGACACGGGCATGATGACGTGGTTCCTGTAGAGCGCCTCCTCCTGTTGCTGCAACAGCTGCTGCTGGGCCATCTGCTGCTGCTGCTGCTGGTGTTGGTGGTGGTGATGGTGCACATGCACCTTGCTCTCACGCCCGTTCTCCATCACCACCTGGGAGGGGGCCCCGGCGCGGCTATGCCTGAAGTCCAGGCCGGCCCCCCCGCCTCTGCCGGGGCTGAGCAGCAGAGGGTTCAGGATGGTGCTGGGCATGAGCTGGATGACGCGGGGCGGCCCCGCCTCCTGGAGACCCGGGCTGGGGGCCTCCCTGGGCGCGGCGCAGGGCCCGTTGGGGGCCGGCGGGGACACGGACAGCGGGTACATCTCCTCGGCCAGGTGGTGGTTGCTGTCAGGCAGCTGAGAGAAGCTCTGAAGGGGGTCCTCGCTGGCCGAGCGGGGCCGGTTGGGCTCCGGGGGCGACCGCCTCGGGGCCGGGTTGAGGGGGGAGCGGGAGCGGGAGCGCCGGTGCCTCAGCTCGATGGTGGGCGGGTTCTGTGGGAGGGGTTCTGTACCGCGTGGCGCCCGCCGTACCGTCTCTGAGGAGGCAGACATATTGGATTTTAGCTATTTATATTTATGTAAAGGCTTCAAACCAGCAGCAGGAGTGTAACTTTTACATTCCAATGTACAACTTCAAGCAAATGTTTCATCTCTACTAGATGAATATTCTCAGAAAATAAAACATCTTGAAAGGAAAAGGAGGAGAAACAAATATTGATTTTTATACTGCAGGCGTGTTCTTGGTTGTAAATGTTTTCTGACTGCAGGGAAGTTAAAAGGTTTCATTACTGAAGATGTCGCACATGCACAAATATTCCACTAGATGTCCCTGGTGTCACTCTGAGTCTGAGCCGAATGTGTCAGGGAGAAGATCTGAAGACAAGAGGGTGCTGAGGAAGGATGGAAGGAATTAACAAGGGAAGGACGGGATGAGGGAAGGAAAGGATAGAAGGATCAAGCAAGTGAGAAAGGACACATGGAATAAATGCAGCAATGACTGAAATCTGCAAATGTTTTTGAGAACTTGACAGATTCTATAACCCCTAGATGTAAAAGTACTGAACAGAGCTTAAACAACCATTGAGAGTAAACTAATTCAGTATGGAAACAATGTTGACGCTCTTGATTTCTCTGAAACATTAGGAAGGTTGTAGGTACCTGCATGTGAGTGATCAGTGGCACAGGAAAAATAGCTACAAACAACAAAGCAGGAACTCACCACAGCGAATGAGTCACTTTGCATGAACTCTTTATTGTTTAACTACACCAGCACTTCCTGGTGGAGCAGGTTTTACTGTCAACACCAGACTTACGGTTCAGTCCTATCTGATTGCTGCCAAGTCACATTTTCTTCCACCCGACCCAGGAAGCAGTTTCAAGTATTTCACCAAACTTGGTCGGCACTTCCTCGAATGGAACCAACAAGGTAGTCTAATGGGACTCACATCGCTGCCTTACACCTTCATTAAGCTAACGCTTTTGCTTACATATTTTGGAGGACTTTGAATAGTTTACATATTTACCAGAACTCTTAATTTTTTGGGGTCAAGTTTGTACGGCAGCAAACACGGGATCAGGCGATGATTTTCTGACTTTCAGAGATGTTTTTCCTTGAACAAGCATAAATTAGATGGAAATCTCTGCCACTGTTAGTCAGACGCTGAAAATGAGCTCTGGGTAGCCCTGTGACTGCAATGCTAGTGTATATGACATACGATTAAAAATAAGGCTTTACCACTAAAAAGCAACAAACATCACAAAATGCTTCAAAAATGACTTCAGGCCTATTTTTCTTTAATGCCTGTCTGTTTATACAAAAGGCAGGTGTAAAAGGTTCAAAGCAACCTGACTCACTAAAATCCAGTTGGTGGCTAATTATGCTTACATTTGTTGTTGGCTGCCAGCATCAGATTATCTTAGCTAGGGGCTTCAGATTAATGGCAGGAAAAAGAAGCCATATCAAACATTCACTGCAACTTTTTTCTCAGTTTGAATTGCGATAAACACAACCCTAAATAAAACTATAAAAGAACTGAATAACTAAAGCAGCCTACCCAACATAGTGCTTTAAATACAATATAGTAGCATTTTAAGCCATTTTACAAAAGCATGTTTTGTACATTTGTAACAAATTAATTTCTTTTTATTTATAAATAAATAATGAAGCATGTTGTCACAAAGAGCACAAAGCATAGATCTGCCCTTTATGGATGTGGTACATTGTTACCAATATACGAGCTAGATCTTCTTTTTGTTTCAATATCAGGATCAATACAGATCTTAATACTGGATTGGTGCATCTCTGATTCCAATTGGTAGTCATTGTTAGTCTCCAAACAAAGGCTAAAGAAACCTGAAGTGTCTCCCTGAAGCAGGAAGCTAGTGTAGGGAGGACTGACCTTCGAGCTTCAGATGATGCACAGCGCTTTCAGGCAGCGAATGGAAAGAGTTCCCAGGAAAGTAAGCAGACGGGCAAAACACACTGGACTTCCGTTGCTTCAGTATGTGCTGCAGCAGCTCATACAGGACATCCCCTGCAGAAAGCAAAAGGTCATAGGTTACCGTACGTCTCCCGGTGACATCTGACGCCTGCATGACACAGGACATTAGCGTTGTCGTCAGACGCAGTGTCCAGTTCCCCTTCTTCTTCTCCGCTGTGCTTTCCAGGATCCAGCCCAAACGATGCTGCCGTTATTGCTCAAACTTCCTCTGGCTTGAGCAATTCAGGACAAGACTCATCAAACAAACAAC
Source organism: Gambusia affinis (assembly GCF_019740435.1). Classification (NCBI taxonomy): domain Eukaryota; kingdom Metazoa; phylum Chordata; class Actinopteri; order Cyprinodontiformes; family Poeciliidae; genus Gambusia; species Gambusia affinis. The sequence continues at coordinate 2,284,125 of NC_057890.1, forward strand.
ATTTCTGTTAATAGAGACACTTCTTAGAGAGTCTACTCCAGACTGTGAAGACATCATAGACTGGGACCTACTACAACCAGCTCATAGCACTCAGTTTGTATTTAAACCAATGTTTGCGATATCAATGCCTCAGTATTCCTCAGTGACTGCTCATTAGAGATTACTACATTCTTGTTTTATTCTTTGATACACAATATTCCAGCATCATTTTAATGAATCAAAAGCAAACGTTAGATTAGAGCCAAATTATGTTTGTTTGTCTGTTTGTGGTTCTCTTTTAGGATGATCAGAAAATCATGGTTGATAAAAGATGGCTACTTTGTGCCGTACCTTCCATTTTTAGGATACCTCAATTTGTCTGTACATTCTTAGAATGCAACATCAGTGAAAATGTCACATCAAGATTTTTATTTTTTTTTTAAAAGTGCATCTGTATCTACCTCTTGATTGGCAAATCAAATTTGTGCCACAAACGCATCTAAAGAGTCTTTTTGTTGCTTTGGCGCCCTGAAACCACAATTCTACTTAATAAAATCAAACAGTGGTCCGTTCCAAATGACTGTTAATTGGCGCAGTGAAACTGGTCTACCTGTGTTTTAGGGATCCTATTATTTGTAAAGTTGTATCAATCGGTTTTGTACAGTTATGATGATGATCATCTATCTGCCTCGCCATTACTGATTTCAAACAATTCTGATATCTAAGAAGACCTTGTTCTCATCTAAATGCAAATCTAAAGTTAGAGCTGTATGAATAAAACAGGAAATTCTTTGAGAGCTTGTACTCTTCAATTCCCAGTTTGGTTAGCCAGTCTGAAACTCAAAAATCCGATCCATTTCCAATTGTAAGTGCCACGACACACCTCCTAGAAAAACCGTTGCCGGTGTGAACGGTGTTACTGAGTGAAGGACAGACTCAAAGTTGGCCATTCTTCCCATCAGAGATTGTAAAGCACAACGATGCTAGAAGCTACTGAAATAGAAAGGACAAGTTGACACAGTTCACTGATGCTGCAACAGAGTGCAAGACAATGGAGTAGATGAAAGTTCCTCTGTTTTATCCTTTTGAGCTCTCACCTCTTCTAACATAGATGATGATTGATGTTGTAGAACAGGAAGGTCAGGAAATATTTGGAATGCTGTTCCTCTGTCTCTATCTCCCCAGCTGCCCTCAAACGTTTGCAACAACTGACTGTCCCTTCACCATGGAGGAAATCTGGACAGCTCTTGTTTGCAGGATTGTTTTAATTGAGCCACAGCGAAGGCTTTTTGATCATGAAGAGACTGTTCAGGGTGGAATTTAACTCCAGACTCCAAAACCTTCATTTGTTTTTAAATGCGTCGGGTAGTGGACTTGCTAGTGTGCTTGAGATCATCGTTTTGTTGCATAAAACAAGTTTACTGGAGTTCTAGGTCACAAAACTTTTATGCAGGAAAATTCATGGTTCCATCATTTCTCATGACAAATTTTGTAATGTCCCTCAGTCCCAATGGACACTAGCACGTTTGATGAGCTAGTTGGGTGTCTAGCCCTGCTTCTCCTCTCCAACGCAGTCATAAATTGGACGTTTGCGTGGACATGTCTGGTGGACGACCAGGTTTCTGGGAGTCTTTGTGACCACGTACTCTGTATCGCTCGGTAAACTGCTTAGCAGGAAATGCATCAGACTCTTGCGAGTCAGCCCAACCAATCCCAAGAACACGCAACAAGTTGTCTGTCTATTTCTTTGCCACACTAACAGGTGTCCTAGGCGCCAAACTAGCTTGTCAAACTTGCTGAGCTTGGGAAATTGAGAACTTTTTCTATGAGAAATGTAGGCAATCTGTACGCTTGACAATAAAACCTCGACCATCCATGGACAGTGTCCGCGGAGTCATCATGCACCCGAGTGTGTGGTAGCCTTAAAGCCGCAGAACAGACCACGCCATCACACTGCCACCACCGTCTTTCCTTTTCTGCATGTTTTTTTTTCTAGAAGCTTGACTAATAGTGAACCAGATGCAGCTAACGTTCCACTAAGTTGCAGTGGGGAATATTACTTCTTCCCAAAAGACAATGTTGGTTTGGACAGACTTGTGCATGTATTAAAAGAGGACGTTTGAAAAGTGATGTTTTTATTGATTTTCATTTTGATGTCAATATCAGATTATTTCAACAAAAACAGATTATTATGACAAAAACAGCAAAAACTGAAAATGGACAATAAGAGAGATTGGAAATGACTGACTAAATAGGGAAAGGGTCAACTGGGCTGTTGAGGGACAGTCATCAACAATCTGTGAACATATAAAAGGACCATTGTGTGATATGATCCTGGCACTCTCCTGGTCGTAGAGCAGCGTCTGAGGGCAGGAACAAAGCCTGAGCAGGAAGGTCACTCAATGATTTCCAGCCTCAACATTTACACAAGCAGCCACCAGTCCGGATGATGTGATCTCACCAACACACGGTCACCCGGCTCACGCTCTGAACCGCCTAACATAACAAGGAAATGATTCTCATAAAGGAAGCGAGGGTGAACACACACAAACAAATGCGCACACACACACACACACACCCTTTCAGTTCTCACTTTCTGGCAGTGTGGGGAAAATTCCTGCTTCCTGCTCTTCTCTCTGATTCCTTTATTTAAAATAGTCTGCTTGTGAAAAACTAATGTGTGCTCAATATAAGAGGTTCCTTTTGAAGACATAAAACAGGATTTTTAAAATTTCATGATATCTGTTGAGTGATTGGTTTATGGCTCACACTCGCCATGATGTAATTTATGCCATCTTTCAGAGACGCGTTCCATGATAAGGAAACAGCCTTCTTGGAGCTTCTACAAAGGGAAGCATGCAACCCCAGAGACTGATGGGAACTCTGTGCCTATAAACATACAAAGGAGGAAATAGACGCATCACAAGCCAGAAAATTGCTCTCTTCCCTAAAGTGAGATTTAAACTGATACCACTAGCCACTGGCTGTAAACAACTAATTCTGACAGAAAAGAAATCCCCTTCCATTTTAGTTATTTGACCTTATGATGCAGGCTTTGTGAACGAAACACCTCATATGACCCGAGAAGATCATGAATCATTTCCTCCCACTTTTCTCCTCATCGATTACTTGACAGCATGGGAGATTTGTTTGCTCACAGCTGAAAGGGAAATGAGGTGAGCTGTCAGGTTGGTCACTTCACTGGCCTCCAGGCCAGGAAATAAGTCTGCTCCTATTTAGTTTTAAAGATTTGCTGAACATGAAAATAAAACCAGCTTATCTAGCAATGTTCAAAAACACATCAATCATGGTGAAAAGATTTTTAGGAGTCACTGACAATCCTTATAAGCAGGGTGACATGACTACAGCCAACAGCTCCTGTCAAAGTCGCAGATACTGTCCCAGAATCCCTTGCAATGGTTCTCAAAGTATGTGTGGAAAAGTCAAAAGTTCACTAAAATCCTTTAACCAACTCCTTTCTATGTATGGCCCAGTTTTCAAGGTCCCTATTTTCATGTCACTCTGGGTGTGCAAAGCGTAGAATGACTTCAGCACACTGCCAGTTAGCTGACTGTGCTAAGGCACCAACTTTTTTCTCAATTTACGAGAAATGCATTTAGAAATCACTAAAACGAGACATCGCCAACGTGAAAACTAAAAGGGCTCCACCCTTCACTGTTAGTAAGGAAAAGTTGTTTTAAAACTAGTTAGAAAGCTAGAAGTATATTTGTTAAACAGGCAGGCTACCAGAGCAGACACACCTCAAACTTTAACAAACTCCATTTGGTCAGTATGAAGTCAAGGACTGAGGGAATAAAAGTTATCAAAAGTGAGAGTTTTTGAGCATGTTTAGGAATTGCTTTTCATGCGTAACCGCAAGAGCCAAACAGCAAAAATGTAGAATACGAAAGCAAGTTTTCTCTGTCTGTCAAGAGTTTTGCTTACGTTGGTTTCACCATATTAAATTTTCTAAAACGGCAAAAATCAACATTTTGTTTTTTAAGAAGTCCAAAAAACATTGTAAAAACCACCTCTGAATTTTTATTTTTGAAACATTGTTACGCTGGGCACTGGGTGTCATTTTACAAGTGCCAGTATAATAAAATAATAGACAATAAAAATGGTTTTACAGTCACCATGGTACCAGCAGAACCAGCTTAATTAAATTTTATGACAAATGTCCAAATTATTTAAAACTGAAGCAAGATGAAGTTAGGAGAATTTTTTAAATTTTACTTATTAAATGTAATTTTCAGAAGATATGAATAAAAAAGTAGCATCTTGTTCAGCCTTGGAGTTGGATTGATCCCTTACCTTATTTGGAGATTTATCAAAGCTTTATTTATTCTCGTATGACTTTCATCCTAAACCACATCACACACAGTGTGGAGCCTGAAACGATGTTCTCTACTCCACAGTCGAGGCTTTTTTTCCTTTCAAATCTTCCAGACAGACTAGCAGAAACGGAATGAGAAAATCAACTCAATATTTTATTTGACTTTCAGGCGCCTCTCCACTTTTGTTGCTCGGGCGACAGTTGAGGTTGCTTTCTACTTCCTGATGAACCGTCTCCTACTTCCTCTCCCCCAGCAGTCGCGCTGAAACAGCTGCATCCCTCGGCTGTCACATCATCTGCTCCTGCTGCCGTTATTGATTTATTTTCCATGTTGGAGGTTTAATATGAGCAATTGAAGAATCGCACAAGAATAGAAGATTTCCGGATGCGATTGACCTACTAGTTATTGTAAAGTAAGATTAAACTAATGTTTTTGCAGGTTTTACCAAACTTGCAACTATTTTCCACCCCGTAATTCAATGATCTGTGATCTGCAGTTCCTTGCTAGCTGCTAAATCTCTCTTTTTTTTCCCTAGTGTGGACTGAAATGACTCATTTTTAGAATATTTCACTGATAAGACTCAAAACTGGGAGTGTGCTCCTGTTTCCAGAAGTGCATAAAGAGGAGTACCGGAGTGAGGGGATCTGTAGCGGAAGTCCTCCTTGGTGAGGAGGAGCAGGGCCTTGCCGTTCATCTGGAAGGTGCCGCTGGTGATGGGCCGCAGGGCAAACTCCTTCTCGGCCCACCGCAGCCACTGAGCCACGTCTTCCCGGCTCCAAAACACTGGCTGCAGGCCTGGAGGTGGAGAACGGAGAAGAAGTCAGGGTTTGGGGGGGAGACGGCAAACAAAATGGAGAAGAAAAGAAGAAAAACGAGTTGAGTGTTGAAGAAGCAGACGGGTGGGGAGGCGGCGGTGGCGCTGGAGGCGGAGGAAGGAAGAAAGAAGGAAAGGCAGGAAGGCGAGCGCGGGGAAGGGGGAGGGAAGGGAGGAAGGAGGCAGTAAAAAGGATATTGAGGAAGTGGAGATAAAAGCCGAAAGGAGGGAGTGATTACGGGAATGGCAGCAGAGATAAAGGAGAAAAAAAGATGAAGGGGGAGACGGAGTCAGAGAGGGAGAAGAGGTTAGAATAAAAGATTAAAAATGATAGGTTAAAACTGCACAATAAATCAGACGGGAGGTGCTAAAGAAAAAAACTCAACATGTATTTATATAATATGTATATATATATATGTGTGTGTGTGTGTTACAGTACACTTTGCTGTTTTGTTCTGCTAACCCTGAAGACGCGTGTTGATTTCAGAATGAGACACGCATGACAGGAAAAATGAGCGGAGGAAACAAATCAAACAGTCGCTTTCTTATTTCCCTTCTTCTCACCCCGTGTTTCACTCACTGCCCGGAGAACAAGAGTGTAAAAATATCTATTATAACGACCAAGAAGTATTTACAGTCACCTGAAAAAGTACAGAAAATACCCTGTTAGGAGAAAACTTTATGACCCTGCTGAAAAACGTGGTTCCTGGAGGAATCCCTAATAGTAAGTAAATTATTAAACAAATTGCTCAAATATTCTGAAAACTTGTTTCTTTTCTTGTCCTGGTTTTTGATTTTGCTGGTTAAATGTCTAAACAACAAGAACAAAGAGAAAAGCAAGATGAGTATTTAAAACAGCTTAAAATAAAAAAGTTAACTAACTGTCTCTTTTCTACTAAACAATCTGATCCTTTCTCCATTTTCTACAAACATTAGTGCCGTTTTACCTCAGACAACTTGAAACGAGGAGCGTGAACCGTGTTGCAGTAAGCACATGAATTAGAAAATTCTAGTGTTAAGTACATAATTGACATATATTAAGTGAAATTTTAGAATATTGCGCATATATCCAAACTGCTAGAAAGCTTTTTCAGGTCCCTCTTTGGTCCATGTTAGAAAGTAGCATGTAGCTAGGCTATCTCTGTCCCCTTTTCAATGTGTTCTCTGTTGGATGTAGAAGAACTCCAAACAACTCCAGTTTGACTTCCCCATTAATTCATAAAAAAAAAAAAAAACTTCTACAAGCATATTTATGAGCATTAGTAGCTTTAATTTATCAAAAATGCTTAACTGTCTAGAGAATTATCTAAAAACAAAAACAAAACAAAACAAAAGCTAAAATCTCTCCTTTAATTGTATTTCCGAAGACAAGGTGATGCCAACGAAACTTGGACCATTCATAAAACCAAAATAAATAATTGCTAAATAATATTCATAGTCAGGAAATAGCTAAATGACACTGATCGACAAGGTCTGGGCCCTCGGCTATTGATAAACTGCTGCCTTCTGGAGGCGTGGCCTCTGTTGAGGTTTAAGATTTTACCCAGTCACTACCGTTTGGTCATGATGTATGAAATATGACAATTCTATGCTGAATTGCCTGTGCTGTAAACAACCGATCTCCACCGCGAAGAGAGAAGTGCCAAGCTGAACGAAATGAATGTTTGGGAGCGTGACCAACACAGACTGGACGTCTTCGTTCACTTCCTCCGCTGCTATTGCGAAAACTACAGTACAATACTAAAACAGCGCAGAAAATTGACGACACTCACAACTCCTTCTGTTTGCTGATTGACCAGAGAAAGACCCGACGGAGCACTGACGGAAGAATCAGGCAGAATTGATTAGGAAGGCATATAAGACGATAATCTCTTCCGCGGTCTTGGCGTGACGCTCAGGAGAAGCATGGAAAATGTCACTGTTGGACAAGGAGGAAGAAGAGGGTTGTCCTGTCAGACTGTCAATTTCTGAAACCACACACACAAAAAAAATTGTAAAACGCATGCAGGGTCAGTGTAACACCGCCAGACCATGGGGTCCAAGTAACTCCATCTCTTAAAACAGAGGAAGGATTAATAACTGTGTTTACTTAATGCTTCTGAAGTTCTTCCTAGAAAATGTTGCTGCATTTTTTTTATTGCTACACCCTTTGCAATGAAGTCACATACCTAAATTTTAATAAATAATAATTAAAACTCTATGACCCTTTTTTTCTTACTTTTAGCCTCTAAGATGATTATCAATAAGATGTTTGGTTAAAGTGTCAAATGTATCCAAATCGACCACCAAATGCATCCAGCCGCTGATATTGGCCTGCATTTATGCCAGTCAGCATGCGGTACTGCCGCCTCATCATATCACTCTTCTCTTGCTGGAACCTGATGATCTACAGTATGACTCAGGCTCACCTCCCCTTTCTTTCCTGTATCCTCTTCTCTGTTTCGCACAGGTGAAACCAAACCGCCACGCGTGCGTCGCTCTAATCGCACCATCCACGACGCCCACACCGAGCAGAAGCCGCTCGCTTCTTACGCCTGACTTATCGGACAGACTCGAACACTTCCTCTGGGAGTCGGACAGCTGTTGTCTTTGGCCGCCAATGTCGCTTGTCACACGAGTAATAAGAACCGTGTGTCTGCTTCCACTCCCTCCCCCTCGCTTTCCGCTCACCCCGACATGTCAAACAAAGGAAGTTTTCAGAGAGCAATCGATCTAAAATGACACTCTGTCCAGATTGTCAGATTTCTGTTTCTTCCCTTTTCTTCTAGTCCTCTATATTCAGTTGGCGATAAGCCAGGAAGGCTCGAGGTTATCCGAAGCACAGCTCAGTCGTCTGAGGGAGGTGTCTGGAGATGGGATTAAGGTGCTTCACAACAACAAGGGTTGTGAATAAATAAATAAAAAAAACAAAAAAAGTGGGATCCTATTTTCTAGTTGGGTTTCTGCTTCATTGACAAAATGAAGCAGCACAAGTCAAATTTGCCATCAAAATGCATCAACCTTGTAGCTTTCTGTACCGGAAAATAGAGCCCCAGCAACTGTGATACAGCTGAATGCATCCCCGACTTATTAATATTGAATCAAGTTGCCATCTGCACGACGTGCACCAGCTGTACTTTGGTCTCCCGTGGCCGAGTTGGGAGAGCGGTGAAGCCGGGGCGGGCAGAAGTGAAGCTTGGGTCAAGAGGTCACGGCTGCGGTATGCTCTCTCCAGGGCCGGAGAGCCGTTCTGCCTGTTCCAAAAGCTCTGTGAGATCCGGTCTGCCGGCCTCGGCCATCTGCACAGGGGCCGGAGGAGGAAGGCAGTGAGGAGGAGGAGGAGGAAGAAGGGGGCCCAAACAAATGTGTCCCACAACGCTCTTTGGCAGGAAGTAATCCAGCGTGGGCTCCTTTTCAGCACAGGAAACTTCCTGTGGCAGGGTTAGAGAGCAGCGCAGGGAGGTTCAGTAACTGACAGCGGCACAGAGACGAAAAAAAAAGGAAGAGAGGAAACAGAAAGGAAAGTGTGGTGAGAGCAGCAGCGGATGGTGCGTCAAGACAATAAATTGAGGCAGTGTGGATAAAACAGCAATAGGACTAAACAAATATGCAAGAAGAGGAAGGAAAGGCACACAGGAAGGGAAACGGATAACTAATCCGGAGAGAAGATCGAGTTTCCAGAGCCGGACGTCATGTCCAGTCTCCAATTCCTTCCTTAACTTATTTCTGTGGCAACTTGTGTTTTTTCTGGAATCTAATCGGCACAGTAAGCAAAGTCCACAAGGGGGATCAGACCATAAAACAGGTTCATGAAAAGTTCCTTCATAACAATAAGTAACGCTGCATAAAGTCAAGCACCCATAGATCCTGACATCTACATGGCCTTGGGGAGTGATGATGCCAAATTCAGAAGCTGTCAGTCAATGTGAACATTTAGAATGACTTCCAATATTAAAACAGAAATGTTTCCCACCCAAAGCTACCAGGTCTTTACTTAAAGATCCTGATATTTTCAAAGGTTTATGATGTGATGCCTTCTGGAATGGAATATGCTTTATTGATTCCTAAGGGGAAATTGCTGATTAGTTGACAAGCTGCCCAAGCTGATGATGTTTACAGGGCTGCTCCACAGTAGGACAGATCCTCCACTGTAGTGACTTTCTTTCCCACCCACTTGTATATTTCAGATAAAACCAAAGAGCAGTTCTGTTCTTTGCCCAGTAGGCATTAGAAGAGACATAAATGGCCTGGACACGGGGGAGTAATGTGTTCTTGCTACCGTGGTTTGTCTTGGTTTGAGAGTTCTTGCTCAGCTTCAACCAACTAATCTGGGCAGAACTCTTTTTTTTTCCTGTGTTTTTATTGTATCTTTTGTCAGGATGTTGAAGTGGGCTTGGTTACTACGGTGATGTAAGGTGCCATGGGGAAGACGCATGTGGACTTCCTCGGGGTTCTCCACCGAGATTCTTGTGTAGAACATAATGCGGTCCCTGGAATGAACTTTGTTGTTTCAACTAACATAAGCATATAGACCTTTATACTCATGACAGTAGGACAGAAAATGTCGTCTCAAACAACCAGCTGGAATGCTAATGGTTGGAGACCTGGGGACACCCAAATGTCACCCTTTGCCTTTGCTGCAGTGAGCTTTGAAGACTTTATTTTCCTTTACCATCCTGCGGTGGAAAGATAAACTAGGGTCTCCACAGTGTTTGTCACAGCTCCGGTTGTTTAAAACTTTTTAATTATTGCTCTGGCTCTAAATGTGGGCGAGTATTTATTCCCTTGTAGCCATTTCCTGACTTATGAAGAGAAACAAAATACCTGCTGAACCTGAATGACCGAGAAGAGACTCCTGGTTACGTCACGTTTCCACCATAGAGAAACAAGAAGTCATAGATAACTAATTCACAGTTTGCAGACAATTTGATGAAGTTAACAAAGTGCTTCAGTTACATTTGTTGTATGGAAGTTGTAATGAATGCCAGGAATCTGTCTATTTAAAATCAACTATGAATTTAAAACCCTGAACAGTAAATATTTTGGGAATCTTAACATTAAAGCCACTGATGGGGAGGAAAATGGATGGCATGGTCAGTTAACAGAGGAGGAAGAAGAGCACCTTCTGTCCTAACGTGCATTCAGCACATTCACACACTATTTGGAGCTGGTGAATTTGCTCTGTCTGTTTTCTGTTACCAACTCTGAACCAGATTTGTTGCATGTTGCAGGAACAAAAATCAATTTCAAGACTTCCGTTTCATCAGGCTCCCTGCTGAACACATCTCAGATTAAAGAGGTTCATGAATCTGTATACATATCTGTGTGGCTGTGTGTGTTGTGTTTACTCTGGGAGGAGGAAGAAAAAAAAACCCTCAAGCACGACAGCAGCAGGATCCCAAACCCTCGACTAAACCGTGGGCTCCTAATCCTCTCTGATGACACATAATTTTCACTCTGTGGTTTCTCAGGCCCCCGCTAATGCTTGCTAACACACATACACGCACGCAGCTCTCAAGTTGCCAAGGCAACTCATAAGCGATTGGGATGAATGGAGGGAAGAGGAGGATGAGATCATCGGTATCTTGTTTCGTTGTTGCGGTACAGAAGCCGTTAACTTCCCCTCTCAGTCAGATGAGTTAATGAGGTCCGTTCTACCCCGCAAGGTCCCGTCCAATCCCGTGGCACCAGTCTCACACTGCCGCTTGTTTTTGTTACCTTACAAGAAATCTTCAAGGTAAACTTCAATATTTTTAATAATTTGTCACTGAAACTAGCTCTACTATATCCTCCAATAAGAACCGGTGCTGGTCTTTAAATACATTTGTAGTTCTGCTCACTTCATAAATGAATACCTAATCTGGACTAATCAGACTATAGTTTCTTCCTGTCACTGTGATGCTTCTTACTCCTGTTGACAGCTGAATATTTTGAAGTAAGAAACTGGTTTTTTGGGGGGGTTTTTTACCCCAAGTCGTGGCAGCAATATCTTTTTTTTTCCCTGCCTTGTCACCAGACGGGTTCTGTAGGATCGGCTACAAAAAGATTACGTTTAAATTCGCATTCCTTTGTCGCTGTTCTGGTGCCGTATATAGTACATATTGAACATTGTTTGTTAAGTTATGCAGGTGCATCATATTGTTCAGGGTTCCATTTCCTTTTCTAACATGTGAAACTGGAACTAAATCACAGATTAACGGGATGTGAAAGTCAGATCAGATATTATTTTCCAACCCCAGACTCCAGGTCTTGATAAACACACACATAGCCGATACATATCCATCTCAGACGGATAATTTCTCCTTATCCTGACCTGGATGAATAATAGCCAAACTGAGAAAACTCAAAGTTACTTAGTCACACGCCTCTTGAGTAAATATTACTCCATTTCTCGCAGCCCAGAAGTAGGCGGACATAAGTTTTACTGTCTCCATTGAGAAAAGGTTTTTCTTTTTTCAGACAGAGAAGGAGGGAGAAAGGAGGTGACCCAGTAACACCCTGACTCAGGAACATGAGGGGATGAGAGTTGCACATTTCCTAACTTAGCTGTCATGTACTTAGCATTCGTCTTCCCTTGCTTTGTGTGCACTAATTCCCTGTCAGGTGGGTGTGGCAGGGAAAACTCCCCGTCCACACACACACACACACACACACACACACACACTTTTACTTTTCAGTCAAAAGTACCCGCGCCCTCACCTCAACCCTCCCATACATCCTGTGTTTCCTCCACCAGCATGCACGTGCTTGTCCCCGTCCGGCTAAACTGGACTCCATCCAGTCAAAACAAACATAAAGCAGCTCATCAATCACACTGAACTTTTATGGCCAGGAAGTGGCGCGACCTGTTTTTGATAGTAAGCTGTTGAGAGTGGGAGCAAGCCGACTCTTGTACGGTTGGTTCCTGAATCCAGCGCCAACTGCCACTCTTCTTTTTTCTTCGGAAGCCTTTTTTTTTTTCCTCTTCCCCTTAATTTTTTTTTTTTTTTTTAATGCAGCAACTTCAAAGGAGGCTGGTAACCAAAGGTTTTCTTGAAGCCACCAGCACACCTGTGCACAGGTCATTTGATACTGCTCCTCAGGTGAACAATGGGCAGTTAGTATTTAAAGTAGGGTAACGCTTTCATTGATTTTATCTAATGCAAATATGCATTTAGGCATAAAATAAAACCTGCTGTTGACAAAACATCAATACAGTTTGTATCAAATGTAACAATTTAACTAATATGGAAATGATTTTGGATGCATATTGGTGATATTAAGCAAGGGTTTCTTGGAAAGAACCGCTTGGTTTTATCTCCTGTTCCTCAAAGTAGCGATCTATTGGGCAGCAAATTTGTAACATTTGTTACATTTTCAGCTGGCATGGTTCACTTTCACACTGAACTGCATCAAATGAATCTAACTCTTTGAAAGGTCCTGTTCCCCTGCTCGCTTGTGGTGGTGCTGCACCGAAAACTCTGAAGAAGACACTGAACGCAACTTCCTTCTTCACAAAATCTAAACAAATATGAAGTGGCGTCAAGATTTTAGCAGTTGTAGGATTTCTCTTTTGTCTTTGCAAAAGGCAATGAGTCTTTTCTCCCGCTAGCAAGAGACTTGTGTGTTTGAGTTTGGTTGTATTTACCCAGAATGCCCTGCGTTATAGTCCGCTTCCTGCTTTTGGAGCGGTCTTCGGTCCACTTGATGTTAACTCAGGTATTCGAATTGCTTCAGTATTCACTTCAACCAAACAGAGACGTAGATTTTAAGGCGGACCAGAGATCGCTATTTTTGTTCCACATCAGAGTTCGCTTGCGCATTCACACTTCCCCAAACAAACCGAACTTTACAGCCAAACAAACTAAAGTATAATAAAAACTAACCAAACAGGGCTGGTGTGAATGCACCCTATACCTGCTTTTCTGTAAGGACATATTTTCTTTCTAGGTATGTTTTGTTTTTGTTGGGGGTTTTTTTTGGTGGAAAGGTTTCATAAAATGCCAGAAGCGTGAACTTATCTTGTTGTAATCCTGTAAACAAAGCACTGAAAGTCAAAGAAATTTCGCCAAGCAAAGTGCAATCTTAATGAAATCAAAAAGGAATGTTTCCTGTAACTCCTTTAAAGGTTACAAATCGTTTAACCATCTTCTCTTTCGTGTCCCAGAAGCAAACTGCATTGTGATTTTGGACTGAGTGGCAGTGCTAGTCTTCAGCTGTACATTATTGTCAAACTTTAGGTAAGTTGCAAGTTCTATCAGGTTGCTACGTTAATTCCACATAAAGTTACATTTGATGTTTTCTGCTTTAAAAGCTGCAGTAGCCTATGCCAGGACTAGCCATGCGTCGCTTACTGGTACAACGGCGCACCAAAGGTTTCTAAAATGTTTGTTCGCACACTGATGGTTTATATTCAACCGGATCCGTATGCTGTTTGCAGTACACCAACTTGATAAGTATTTGTTAAAGCTGTCTGTCACTAAGACCTGACATGTACGTAGCTACATTAGTGAGAAATATAGTCTCCATTTATCGTGAAGACTTTAAGTCAGAGCAAATTCCATGAACAGAAATCATTCTATGCTAAGGCTGGGAAAATATGGCAGAGGTAAATGATGTATTGGGGTTTTTTGACAGTATATTCGCAATATAAATGTACAATATAATTTATCATGAAGCACATATTTAAGACCTGAATTGAGCCCAAACTGGTTTTTCTATATGATTATTTTATGTGTTATTAACATCAGTAGTACGTAGTAGTTGAGGTAGTCATGGTAAACAAACACACAATGCCTTCTGTGTTAGATTACATTAGATTCCTGACTAAATTGTAAAATATTTGCAGATCCCCCTATTAGCAGATTTTTCTATTGAACGCATTCCTGTATTATTTTTATGTTATTTTAACAGTGTTCATATACTATAATATACATTATATAATATCATATATATATATATATATATATATAATGTAACTAATTATATATATTAGCATAATATGTAATAATATTCAACCTCACTCCCCATTTTGCTCCTCCTCTTGTCTTACTTTCCACTTTTGATGTTGCTATCTGGTTTTCTCTTCCGAGAATCAACTAAAGCCCTGGTTTCTGTTCGCACCAGCACAGGCATGCCCAGCGCTCTTGAATGATCATGCAAACTTTGTTAAATTGCATTTATGAACAGAAAACATTTTCAGTTTGGACCCTGAAGCAGGTCCAACTAAAAGGTTCCTGCCAAGCCGAACTGTGGGAAAACCAGTCTGATGAGGAAATGAAGGCCGAGACGCTGAACGTCACTTTTTAGGCTGGTTTTGATAGTTTCGACTCTTCAAAGTGTCAAAATCTTTTCTTTTTTTTTTCTTTTCTTTTTTTTTGGGGTGATGGAAATGTCCTTGAAGTCTTTTGCTGCACAAATGACTGGGTGGTCTGTTCATCTCGTCTTTTTCCTCAATCCAAACAAACAAAAACACACTGCTTCCGATGTGGCAGGGAAGAGCCGCAAGATCCAGAGTGTCTGGGAAGCATATGGAAGGAATTCTATGAAACGACGTTTAACAACAGGAAGACAACTTCCAGTTATTGCAGTTTTAGTTGCATTTCCTATAAAAGCGTAAAAATCACCGCACCATAGATGCTTGCGTGCGTAGCTGTGTGTACGTGTGTATGTGTGAGTGTGTGTGTGAGTGTGTGCTTTGTGATGTTATGAGAACAGCAAGCCCACCACCCCCACGTCAGAAGCGCCATGTGGAGTGTGTCGCGAACAGGAAGAGAAGGGGGCTGCGCTCAGCTTCGTTAGCCTGTGTGAGAACAGTTTCCCTTTCACAGGAGAAAAAAAAAAGAAGTTACAATACACACACACACACACAGACGCGCGCACTCAGATTAACACACATGCACATAACAACAACAACATTTATTCAGGAAGCAACGTCTGCCCACTCAGGAAATTCCTGAGGACAGAGCTGCTTCCAGGGGCCGGAAATTTCCCCCTCAGAAAGACCCAACAAACACGACACACACACACATGCACACACACACACACACTTCTTTTACACCAGCTCCCCCACAGTAAAACGGCTAATAGACCATAAAGAAACAGCGGCCAAAGGAAGCTGAGGAGGTGGTGGGGCATGCATACAGTCTACACCTACACTACCTCTGGCAAGCTTTCCACAAAGACACAAGATTCACTCACACTCATCCACCCACGCACACAAGCATGCACAGTGCAAACCCAGCTGTGAGATCACACACACACACACACACACAAAACCAAGGAAACTAGTCTTGTTTCCATGGACATAGATTTTTATTTTTTTTTTTAAACCATCCTGGAAGATTTTTTTCCTTCCGACAGCCGCTGCTCTTTTTGCATTCTGTGTTTATTGTGCATCGGGAGCATCACTCAGTGACGCAGGTCTTTAAATAATTCATATACTTCTGTGTTGTTGTTTTTTTAACTAAATGCTACTCAATGTTCATGGCCCATGACGCCGCATTGACCAACAAACCCAGTTCATGACCCAATTAGAACCAGACAAATTCAGCTGATCAGAGTTTGTGTGAGGAATCTCTTAAGAAGCCAAGTTATATTACGTAGGACAAATTGTTCCTTCGGTAGTCAGTTCAATATTACTTGCCTTAAGGTTTCTAGTACGGGTGGGAATCTTTTGCTATCTCACAATTCGATTCTGAATTTTGGGCTTAAGATTTGAGTCAGTCAGTTAATCGGATTGATTTCTGCTTTCATCTATAGGTGTCCAAAGGATCCTCATCATCTATTTCAGTGTGCTTTAGGAGGTTGAATGACAAATGAACACATTAAAATATCTTTTTCACATTTATTAAGTTTTAAATATGTACAATATGTCTAAAAAATGACCAATACCAATATTAATGCAGATTCCTTTGTAGATTTTGATATCCATCTCATCACACAATATGAAAAGTCAATTTTCCATTCCTGGCTTTTTCAGTTTCCCTGTCTGCACTGCCAGGCTGCACATTGCTGCTCAGCTGGCTGAAGGAAGGCTACTACTTTATTGTCCTGGTTACAGCAAAGATAAACTTGGCTGCATGGAAATAATTCCAGTCACAAAAAGATGGTCAGTCAATAAATGTTATGGATAATGAGAATATGCCTGTGATTATCAGTATTAACAACATCCACAAAGAATTTTAATTGATACGAGTCACAACATTTAATTTCCCTTTTGGCATCAATAAAGAGCTTCTGAATGTGAATTATTTCAGGAGCAGAAAAAATAATACTGGGGATTCTTTTTCAAATTAAAGCAATCTAAGCATTTTGTCTGCAACTTTTCTGCAGGTACTGTGATTATGAGGACAGGTCATTGTTATCCAAGGCAATTCTGCTCAATTCTCATATCCCTTCACTGCTCCATCTGGGATTTCTTCCATTGAACTGGATTTTCTCCAGTTAAGTTTCAACCGGGTCAATCAGCAAACAGTTGTGAACGATGACGTTGATTTTCTGCACCGTTTTAGAATTGTAGTCTGCCTGTAGTTTTAATAAAGGCAGCTGAGCTGGCTCACTGCATACACTGTGGCGACTGGGCTTCAACAGAGGCTACATTTCTCAATAGCTGAAGGTGCAGGCCTTCTGCACAAAGTAAAGCGCAGAACCAGGGTCTGGTTTTTACCAGGCTAGTGACTCAGCAGTGGCCCGAATTTACCGTAGGCAAGTCTAAAACGTCAATACTGGCTGAAAATATTGATTTTTAGGTTTGACGTTGTTACTAGGACAATAATCCAACCTTGGTTAGGTAGGATGGGATGTCATTTTGAAATCTCTTTCTTAGAAACTTTCTTAGATAAAAATATGTCATGATTAATTCATAAACTAAAGAAGTGAATGCACTGCATCCTTGATCATCTATACTGTGGTCATTTTTTTTTAAATTAGTTTGTTAGAGAAGGAGAGTCTTTCTGAATACACCTTTGCAGCGTTCCAGAGAAGTGTGACTGAGAGGGTTAAAAATGAAGCCTGGTAGCATTCTTCAGTGTGAGGAGCAGGCTGCAACTCTCTCCGATCTAATCCACTTCCTCCCCAGGAAATGGAGAAGGCGGATTTCTGCCCACACTGCAATTTCCTCCCTCATTCTTTTTCTTTCTGTCTTTTTTTTTTCACCCCACTCCCCTCCTCCTTCTCATCTTCTGTTTTTTTTTTTCTTTTCTTTCCCTCCGCCCCAGTCTCCCCTCAGGATATTCTCTCACTCAGAGTGTGGGGGGTTAATGGGCAGCTTGTTTTCCAGCATGTGCTGTTCGCACAGAAAACTGGAGAAAGGACAAGCAGAGGTGTTTCTGGATCGGCCACGGCCGGGACAAGTCGCCTTCTGTTCGAGCGAGGAGAAGGGATCCCCCGCCAGCAGAAGCCTCAAACCGAACAATGAAAGAAGGGACGTTTTTCCGGCCTGGAGACGGAGTGCGGCACGGGTCTGCACGCCAAGAGCTTTTTTTTTTATTTGACACATGACTGAAAAACAAAGTGGAACTTCCACATGTCTGCGGATGTGAGCTGACCCGACGGCTCGCGCGGCAGGAAGCCCAAGCGGACCTGTTGAGGGTTCTTCCTTTTTCTGCAACAATGCAAAAGAGGAAGTGCGCGGAGGGAGTTTCCTGTTCGTCTCATCCAGCTACAGCCAGTCTAACGCCACGCAAGAAAGCCCTGAACTTCACACTTGTGAGAAAAAAATAAATAAACACGCGGGTTAAACATTGACAGGTGCACCAATCCGGCGGGTCTGGGTTACTCTTTGAACGGCTGGATTATCTGCTGGCCCCACTCCAGCCTCGCCTCCCATTTGATTGGGTGAGAGATGATGAATGACCATAAGCAGCCAAAACCGAGCTGCAAAATAAACATTCTGCCATTGTAAAAGTTCAATGCACCCAATTACGGAACATTTCAAAGCTGCAGTTGGTATTTATTGGTTCTGGCCGAAGAGTAAGCGGTCACTCCCTTCTAGGTGTTCACGGGGACCAGTAGGGACAAAGTTTCTCTCCGCAGTTCACACCAATTTAGGCTCCCAGTAAAACGTCAAACAATGGATGATCCGAAAATCAAAGGAGCTCTCCAGTAAACGAACAAACTGACTGTCTGTGCCACATCAAAACACACGTTTTCACAAAGCTTTCTTATGTTTATTGTTCCCAAAAAAAAGTCACTGGTATACACAGCAACGCTTCGAGAAATGCCTTTATCTCCACAAGGAGGACAAGATCCTTCAGTAACAATGCATGGCCTGATTATGACATAACATTATGACAGAAATACACCAAACTCTGGTGTATAGGTGCTGGATTGTGCTAAATTTTAGTCTATACTCAATATGACAGCTGAAAACGCCAATCACTCAACTACTTTCTCTGGCAACTCATTAAAATGCCTTTAAACTGTAGGAATGGAATTGTCTTTTTATTGTGGATTTGAAACGTCAACCATTCGCCCGCTTTTTCACAAGGATCTGCTTAATTTGACTTGTTTTCTAGGGTTTTCCATGAAGTACTTGTACTTGGTACCAGCTCCCCATTTAGTATCCATCCAGTCGGGCTTCCAAGTGAGTACAGTCGAAATGAAAATTATGCAAATTGAAATTCCAAAAAATAATGGAAATGTGCCAATTTAAAAGAAAACGTAGGTCTTTTGATAAAACGTTTTTTTGAGCAAGGATTAGGTGGTCTTTCTTTGTGTTTTTCGCAAAACTGCAATGGAATCACTTTTTTTGCGTCACACGAGTCACATGGTCAACAACCGGATGTTACCACCGGCCGAACAAAACAGAAGACCTCATGTTTTTTAATGACTACTCCTATGAACAAACTAGTTCACCTCGTGTTTTAATTGTCAAATAGTGTTTGTTTGACATCTGTGGAATACCAACAATGATTTGCGCACATTTGTTTTTGTGAGACATTTTAACTTCTGTAAAGTTTAAAATGCTGACTCCAGTGGTTTTTCTGGTCTCCCTAACTAAACAATGTTTGCAAATTACGCATTTGTGCTTAAGCAATGCTTTGTTGTCTGGAGTTTTGCATCTGTAACTGGAAGTTGACTTCAAATAAGTTTCAAAAAGGCTAACAAGAAACAGTTTTGGAGACAAATTATGTTCTACTTTTCCAAGCTTCTATATTGATGGGCTTCGAGAAGCTCTGCTGGTCTTCAAAGAGGAACACTCAGCCGTTGTGAACCTGATCTATTTAGAAACAATGGAAAAATGTGAGACTGATCCAACTTCATTCTATTCCACAGCACTGCCTCTCTTCTTTCCACTTGCACCAGTCATTGTTACTGCAGTTTCTCAAACAGATGGAGTCATTTTGTCAGTACATACCACACCAATCAAGGACATCTCTAATTCGAGACTTAGAAGAAGGGGAGAAATAAAGATTTTCCGTAATGAATGGGCTGAGCTAAAACATGAAACAAAGATTAATGTGAGTACCACACGTT
This sequence comes from Gambusia affinis, assembly GCF_019740435.1. Classification (NCBI taxonomy): domain Eukaryota; kingdom Metazoa; phylum Chordata; class Actinopteri; order Cyprinodontiformes; family Poeciliidae; genus Gambusia; species Gambusia affinis. Next base: position 2,303,691 of record NC_057890.1, read on the forward strand.
CTTCCGCCTCCACAAGCTGTCAGGGCCTCCTGCTCCCCTCCTCCAGCAGTGTCTTCCCTCTCTACGTCTAAATTCTACGTTCTTTCCGAGTCCTGTTTCCCACGGTTCTATATTATCTGAATGGATGCGTTTCCATTACAAGTGTGCGTAAAACTTTGTTGATATTCCACTAATGTAGGAAAAACACAATTTCGCAATTGTGGTGTTTCTATTAATTAAGAAACACGAATAAAATCGCATAGGAATAAGTCTGTTCATGCGAGTCATTACAAAAAAAAAAAAAAAAACGTGCTGCATGGTCATCCTTCCACCACTTCCTGTCGTCTTCATCTTTTCCGCCAGCTGTCATATCCAGCTGTTGATCATTTGACTTTTGTGATGTGAAAAAGTGTTTCCATAGCTTTTTTTGCAAAATACACTAATTATGGTACGGCCAAAAAGCTAACACATCCTAGAACCAAAACTTTCTCTCAAAAAAAGTGTTTGTTTTTTTTTCTAAGTTGGGATGTGTCCATTGAGCAAATTTATTTTTGTAATTCCAATTTGCGAAATGTTGCGGTCAATGGAAACGCAGGTACAGTTGCTTGTTCCGGTGCGGTTCAGGTTCAAAAGTTTGACCTCGGCTGCGATAATGGACTGACTGGAAATGATGGGTTATATTCTGTAATATTCTGAATTAATAGCGGTTTGTTCGCCTCTCCGTGACGTTGCAGTCTCCAGAAGCTCAAACTGTGTCAACAGGAGAATCCCACCCACACATATCAACTGATTCTTGTGTCTGAAAAAGAAAATAAACCGATTGAAAGGATCACTACATAGGCCAAGCGATGAAAAGCCGAAAGAGCAGGACAGATGTGCTCATCTGTCCTGTTCAGATGGCCGAGCGATCGATACGTGTGTGGGAGAGTCACCGGTCATCCGTGTGTTTTGCGAATGTGTGTGTGTGTGTGTGTGTTTTTTTTTATGACTCACGCAGGTGCGCAGGCAGCCTGGCAGGCTCGTCCTCCATTCGGCTGGCTGGCCTCGCGGCGGGAGCATGGACGGGGGAGGAAGTGGAGTTTGGCAGCAGGTTCGCGGAAGGACTGAAAGAGCTCCTCTCCTGCTATGAATAGACACAGAGACACAAAGCATGGCTCACAAAGCTCCGAGAGATGCACCGGCCCTGAACCCAAACAGCCGCCCCGCCAAGCCGCCAGCCCGCCTCTCCTCGCCGTGCTCCCACAGCAACCGCTGCAGCCAGAGGAAAATGCAGCGCTAATAAACCGCTACACTGCCCTGTCGAGTCATGAACTGGCTTTCTGGAGGCTTTAGGACACAGAATGCCACACATGCTTCAGCACGTGTGTTGCTATGCAGGACACTGAGGTTCTGCACCGTCGGGCAAGGTTGAACTTTAGACTCTTAGGAACAAACACAGTAAACTTCGATTTAACTTCAGGTTAAACACTTCCAAAAAACAAGTTCCAAATCTGGTAAAGGCCTTGCCATTTCCAGAAAATATCCGTTGAAATCGTCACAAGAAATGTCAAAAATGTTGACATTTCAGTAGTTTAAGGGTAACTTATTGCCAGGCGGCTCTTACATTGTTTGAACGAGTTAAATGTTGTGTGAAATAGCCAAACTTCAGTGTCCAACGAGGTGCACTGACGGCTTCCTAGAGCTTCTCCGGGAAGCCAAAAAAAACAGAGCAACGTTCACCTTGATTTCATATCAACTAGCAGATTAATCTTGTGATTTTGATAACATACACTCAATTTTTATTCAATTCTTCAAAGCATGATCATTTAACAACGCAGTGAGACTGAAGATGCATGGGTCAAACTTTTATCAACCAATACCAATGTTTTGGTTTTTTTTAACATTTAACATGAGCTGATTGGTATTTAACACATGCAAACTCATTTGCGTAAGCTTTGTTTTACTTTGTGCATGCTATTTGTTGAGGCATTTAAATTAGGAATGAGTAAATTAGCCGATTTGTAGGGATTGAGAGACATTGGTATTGATATTTTACATGTGTCTGCAAATTATTCACACAAAAATTGCCTGTCCACTGTTGTTGTTTTTTTCGTTTTTTTGTAGTGCATGTCTAAAAAATTCAAAATAAAATGTTTCTTACGAAGCTGGAATAACTGCAAAAATGCTATTTGATACGCTGTTGGTTACCATTTGCAAAGCAGCCAATCTATAAGGTGCGTTCACTTTCCTTGGTGCTGATTGGCTGTTCCCCCAAGAAAATAATAAAAGGAAGACTCAAGATATAATGTGAAGATGGTTTTCACTGTGCGTCTAATCCATTTTATGGCATATTTAGTGATTGAAATGACAAAATAGATCGTTATGAGCAAAGTGCAGTTTCAAAAGATTCAGGTGTAGTATTCATATTGATAATCTGCCAATATTTTGGGATTATTTCAGTCCCTGTTTTTAAAATATCACCACTGATCAGATATTTCATTGTCATGGTGGTTGCTACCAGAGTTTGCATTCTATGACTGTCACTAAGTTAAGTTTAACATTTATGAAGAAGCAGAAAGCTGGTAACTTCTTGAGAGGTTAAAGACAGATAAAGGTCTCTACTGCACAGCAGATTCTCCATATACCACCAAGGCAATTACAACACTAATTATCTTTTAATAAAAAGAGTTGGTGCACAAGTGGGGATCGTTTGGTAAGCTCAGGTCTTACCTGCATAAAATAACCTGCAGAAGATGTTTAATGTGTTGAAGCCAGGAAAACAAGTGATGTAAAATAAAATTGAAATTCGAATGTCAGACCTAGAGGAAAACTGGAGATCAGTATTTGAATTCATTTGTTCATTCACTGTGTCAGATTCAATCAAAAGAAGATGTTGATCAGGAGTGAATGGTGGTGAAAATGAATTGGATCAATTGGAAGTTTGCTGCGTCTGTATCTTTTAATGTACTCAGTCTGCGGCAGCTGATCGAGTACAGACACCCAACACAAGTTCAGACTTTAAGTGTTTTGAGCTGTGATGCATTTACTGAACAGGGTGGGAAAAATGTTCAATCTGAGCTACCAATTATCGGTCAGAGCCAGTCAAGAGAAAACTGTCTAATTTGAATAACTGGCTGTTTAATCGGTGAATCCGACTTGTGCGTTTCAGGTTATGCTAGATAAATTATTGCAGGTTTTTGAATAGTAATAGGATGTTTCCCTTCTTAGCTTTTTTCTTGTAAAACCTTAGTTATTACAATCTATCTGGCAAACAACAAACAATTTATGTTGCCTATTTATTATGTCTGTGGAATTTTTTTTTGTTGCCATTTAACAGTCCTGATTAAAAACAGAAGACCATCATTGATTAGTTTATCTTCTTTTGACTAAAGACATATTCCAGACACATTTGAAGCTTTGCCTTTGGGTTCCAGCCTCCTGTCACTGTCCAGCCGCTGACAGGCCTTACATACCAACAGCATGTACCAGGAATTTCCTGTGGAAGCCAAGCAATAATCTCTCATTCCCCTATTTCCTCCTCTTGGAAAGGAAAGGCCCAACTCGCCGCTTGTCTAAAAATTCACTTCCCCAAGTCTTCATGCGGCTACGACTGGGTCGGTTAAGACTGGGTCGTGTGATGGAGTCAAAGGGAAGGTGACCTGCGATGGAGCGGAGCCGTAGTGAGAAGGTGAACGGTGGGGGGAGGGAAGGGAAGCTGGACAGCCGTCTTCTCTCCAGCTGCCGGAGGTGGACCTTCTCAGGGACGATCAAACGCTTATCAGACTCAGTAATGAGCATCCCACACAAACAGGGCAACATCACTCGCTGTCGGTCACCGAGTAGTTCCCACTGCCTCCAGACATTTTACACTGACGACACCTTGGTTTTTCTAGCTCCACATCTCCCACTTAGGAGCGCTTTCTGGGTTTCTGGAAGACCTAAATAATGAATTTCAAATGTCCTGCCAAATGGTGTTCAGCTGATGGTGAACAGAGAGTATTAAAAGTCACAATTGATTATAAAAAAAATTCACTAATATCGGGCCTGATCTGTTGCCTTTCTCATTCTTGTTTTCTTCAGGCTTTTATAGACGAGGAAGCGCTGACACAAACGGTGCCACTTTGTAGTCAAATATGGATCTACTCAAAAATGTGCATCAAAGTTTATGCTGTTGGCCGATGAATTTATAGACTTACGAGAGAGAGAGTTCTCAGTTTTGACATGTTCAACACATAAAGAAAACAATTTTATTTTGGTTTTGTTTTTAGTATTCAACCTGCAGATGGCCGATCAGAGCACATCAAAGGAAATTCGTCTCAATCTGTTCTGCTTTTTAGTGATTCTTTTAGCACAAATGGTTATCATTATGCTTCATAAATACATCGTTCTGGCTCATTTGAAAACCAAATAAACATTTTACTGGGGATTAAGGTAGTTGTTTCATATCCCTGCTGTGTCACTTATGTAGCTAGTTATTTCTAGTAGGTACTTTATGCAGCTGCCTCAATTAGCTTGATTAGTAATTATGTTCCTGGCCATGTCATCCCCTCAAAATCAGTATTTTACTTTCTATAATGTATTGAACTTTCAAGAAAATTGCATGATAAATAAAATAAAATATATCCAGAATATCATTTGATTATTTTTTAATTACATTAGTATAAAGTCTAGAGATTGGCATAAATTGGAATAAATTGTAACCTACAAAGCAGAAATATGTTGATTTGGTGCCTGATTAGTCACAGCTCCATCAGAAATCGTTCAAAATGTGTAAATTATTTCAGGGTTTTGGCTGTCTTCAAGGGGGATTGTTTTCTGTAGTCATTAGTAGTGGTGAAAACACCATGCTTCACAAAAACAAATATGACTTTTTCCTGTGAATAAAGGGGCTATTATAAGTCAGTAAACTGGCATTTATTCTAACTCATAAAAAGGAGGTCAGACCGTTTCAGGGCAATAGGTGAAAAAATGTGTAATTTTGGGTTGCATGTTTTAACGCGTTTCAAAATGAAGTCTTGGTTAAAAATATGACCTCTGCGCGAACTTTTAAAACACTGTAACAACCATTTTTAACCTTAAACTCAAATATGATTTTTACAGTCGTTTTAATGCTATTTCAAATTAAGCTGTTGTTTTCGACATGTATTTTAAATCCCCACTTCTATGCAGGCTGCAGTCGCATTAGTTCAGGTTTTACAGCAGTGTTAGTAAAGTGTGTTCAGTCGGCTCTTACTCTGACGAAGCTCTGTTTGTGTGTTCATGTTCTCACGCGGTCCTTTCGCCCCCTTGTTTGAAATTACAACAGTTCCCGACAGTCACGACCTCTTCTTCCCCATCAATACCACCACCATCATCATGAGCGCGAGCTGAGCTGAGCCGAGCGCGTGGAGCGAGCCGCGAGCAACAGATGAGCAACAAAACAAACGCGTGCGTCCGCAGCGCGAGCTTCTTTCTCTTGCTTGCGGAAAGTGTTCCTGCTGGAGGAGAGGAGCTCGGTTAGCCCGGCGGACGGCGTTACCTTGTTCGCAGCAGCAGAGGAGGAGGATTCAGACATTATCTTCCCGACAACTTCTCTCCCTCTCCTTCCACTTTTCCGTCGTGCTTCCTCTCCCTCTCTCTGTCTCTTCTCTCTCTCTCTCTCTCTCTGCGTGTGTCGGTCACTTTCCTTCACAGAAGCCAGAACAGCTGCAGCGGCAGGAGTGGCACACCGAGCGCTCGTCTCGTCACTATGGAAGAAGTTGTTTTTCTCCTGTAAGCCCCGCTTCTTCTGCTTGTATTTTCCCCCCGTCTTCTTTATCTGCTGGCCCGGTCCATGGCGCGGCTGTTGTCGGTGTGAAAACTTCTTTTGTCTTTCGTGTGTTTTCTTTCACATGTCGGCACCGCGCTGGTTAATAATCCCTTCCTGGAAGAGAGAGAAACACCCCCCCCACCCGTCCTCCTCTCCTCTCTCTCTCTTTCTCTCTGTGTCTCTCTCTCATTGATCTGGATGTGTGTAAAACGGCGAAATGACGTGAATTCCCAGCAATGAGCCTTGCCCCCTTTTAAAGGGAAACCCGAAGCAGGAAATCGCGGCAGATCGCTTTGCAGACACACACACACACACACACACACCCCTACACACAGCGACAGGCCGAGACAGAAACACTGACAGACTGGTTTTCTATTTACTCTTTCAATCAAAGCTTTAAGCAAATGCGGTTACACAATAGGCTTAACCTCTATACTTTAATTAGACCTTGCTGAGCGAACCTAAACGGCAAAAGTATAAACAATGTGTCTGGACCTAGAGTGCATTGCAAAAGTATTAATACCTGAACTTCTCATGTTGAAATGTAACAAATTTTAAAGGGGTAGTATTATGTTAAATCGACTTTTCTGAGCTTTACATCATGTTATAATATTATTCCCTCATCAAAGACATACGTGGAGTGTTGCCTTGATTCTTTTCTTGCATGTTTGAGAAATCCTTTAATCTCCCATGGCAACCATTCTGCTGTGCAAAACGCCTGGGTGGAACTAGCTCTGCCTTAAGCTTCCTTGTCCCTACTGAAGAAAAGCACTCCCACAGCATGATGCTACCACCACCATTTTTCTTTGGGGCGCTGAGTTTTGCATGGAAGGCGAGCTTTTTTGTCATCTGACTAGAAGTCCTCCTTCCACATGCATGCCATGTCTCTGAAATGGCTTCTGGCTAACTGCAAATTCTTTCTTGTGATGCAAGTTTTCTCCTAGTCATTCTGTCATAAAGGCCAGATTAGTGGGGCCCAGTGGTGGTTGTTGCATGTATAACACCCCTGTTTCTGACATCCCACACACAAAGACACACCACAAAACATCAAGAACTATGAAATATTTATAAAACATTAATTCATGATGGAAAGATAGTTTTTAGCATTATAGTAAACCCCTGGTATTCACAGGCTGCCCCCCACACAGCTAAATATTACAAATACTTGAGATCCTCCTCTAAAAGACCTTATAACTATTTAGCTTTGATATGCACTAATATGCACAGTTGAAACCATCTTTACTCTACACTATCTGATGTTTGACCTTGAAGATACCGAAATAAAAGCTGCTCCTGCATCTATTGCTTAGCAAACACTAACCAATCGTGTGTTAAGTAGAGTTATGATTTGGTACTTTCTCAATTTCTTTTGAATATTTTATTTAATCTCTATGAAAACATCCACAAATTTGCAGGTTTTCACTAATAAATTTTTGGACTTGTGTGCCACTGAAAAATATCCAAATAGTTTTTAGTTTTTTTCTCGCTGATCAGTTTCACACCTAACAAGCAATGCAAGGGGAAGTAACCTTCATTGACATAACTTACTGTCCCTCTGACAGTATGGAGGAATAACTTCGGACCAGAACATTATATTATATAACATTATATAACTTACATTATATTTGGTAAATGGACTGGACTTTCAAAAAGCTTTTCCAATCATTTTTGACCGCTCAAAGAACTTTACAGAGTCTCATTCACCCATTCACACACCGATACGCATATCAGTAGATTTTGGGGTAAAGTGCCTGAAATGAGGCAGGAGGAAGCTGGAATCAAACCCACAACCTTCCCGTCACAAGATCTACTCTACCCACAGACCCAAGAATTTTATGATGTTGTTGTCATATATGACTTATATTAAAAAGGGGCGAGATGAAGGATGAACAAACGAATGGACTGCTGTACCCCATCATCTCCATTGGGTGTCACCACTCTGTGAATTATTTTTTTCCACAGTACTTCAGGGCAGGTCTTTTTTAATTGAATTTAATCTGTCAAATTTTATTTATTTATTTACTTTTTACTTGTATTTTTAATGCAATATGTTATTTATGGTGAGAACAGCATCATGCAGTCCAGCAGTTCAAAGAGCAACAACCACACAAAAATATTCCTAAATATTTCTTTCCAAACGTCACTTACACTATGTTGGAGAAACATAACACATTGAACAGGTTGTACGAGGTAGGACACTTTTTGACAAATTATTTACAAAAATCCAAATAGAGAACACGTAAGCAACGTTTATTCACTGCTTGGCTGGTGCTGCATCATTAAATGGCAGACTGCTAACCATTCCAAGGTCTGCATATTTTTCCGTTTGTTCTATGGCGGTTTGCCAAAGTATTCACGCCTCCTAAACTTTGTCACATCCTCTCATGTTACAATCTGTAAATTCAGAGTGTGTTTCTGGGGTTTTGCGTGAAAGACCAGCCCAAAGCAGATCAATAAATGATGAATGGTTTTCAATTTATTTATTTTATTTTGTAGAACCACCTTGGCTGCTGTTAGGGGTGCAACTTTTTGGGGGAATGTCTGACCATTTGAAATGTCTTCACAAAATAGCTCAAGTTTGGGTTCTAAACCGTAGATCTAAGCTGTTCTACTGTAGCTCTGATGGTATGTCCACAACTTTCTCCCTGCTGATTATTAATCAATTAATAATCAGCAGAATTAATATTCCTAACAACATTTTGAAGTTTGCAGAGGTTATGTTACACACAGGTGGACTCTATTTTAAGGGAAGCATTTAACTTCCATAGCTAGGAAATGAATACATGAGCAGTATGTTGTTAAAATGAGAAGCTTTGTCAATGCAGTGAGATACGAAACAAGAAACTTTTTTTTATCAAAGTACATCATTTTAACAAGATATGAAAATATGTTTCTGTGACAGAAAATGACTTCTTAAGAAGGCATAAAAAGTTTTCTTCTAGCTCTCCATCCCACTCAAGACAACACTCAAACGTCCCACAAAGGGTTTCCATTTTACTGTTAAGACATTTCTCACATGTTTTGGTTTAATCAGATAAAAGTCTTTTTTACACAACATTTCTTGTTATTACTGGTTTTATATCTCATCTGAGTTAGAAAGTTTCTTGTTTTAAGATACCCTTCCTGTTTTTCTTTCCTAACTCTGGCAGTTAAATGCTTCTATACCGTTTACTTATAAAGTAAGTTCTATACCACTGGGTTTTATTTGAGCGTATTAGTATAAATGACCTCAATGCACATAACACTGTTTGTGTAAATAAAAAACAAAAAACACGAATCCCATAAAATACAATGACATTTGTGGTTTTAATGGAACAAAATCCACTGTGAATAACGGTTCACAATGTTTAAAATAGAGTGGAAACGATTATTTGAAGAAAACTATCAAGTCTCAATGAAAGTTATCAAGTTTCTTTAAGCTGACATATTTCAGTTAGGGAACTCAATTTTGGGAACAAAAACAATGGAAAGCGTCTTTAAAAAAATTAAACTCTCACTAGATCCATGAGTTTTATCATTACAAAAAAAAGAACAGAAAAAAAATCAAAACAAAATTCAAAAACACAGCTGGATGTATTTAGGATGGAATGAGGTCAGTATTATCTGGCACCGAGGGAGATTGGAAAATAGGAGAAGACGAAAGAAATTTAATTATCTTTAACTGTTCTGTCTCCACATAGTTTACTTTTAAAGCACATAAAGCACATGATCTCGTGAAACAAAAAGACTTTGAAAGGTTGTGAAAAATAATGCTACACAATAACGCCCTCAAGTGGCGAACTGCAGTATTACCTAAAAAAAGAGTTAAGTTTCGGTTTCCAATCAGCAGAAACGACACCGAGCATTTCCTTCTCCTCTTGGACCGAGCGGCTCCTCGACCACAGCTGCATTCGCCGCTTGCCTTCAGGGCGGAAGCGCTCCTGTAGGAGCTATGGAGGCCGAAATATTAAAGTTCATCTGCGCTAATCAAGGAGCAGTTGATGCTGAAGAGTTGATGTTCAACCTTTTCCCAGGGGAGTCCACGACTGAGGTGATTTCCAACCAAAGCAAGTTTGCCTTGTGTTCCAGCAATAGGAAGCAGAGAGTGGTGGCCAGGACCAGCCTGAGACTGTGCAGGAAGAAAGACTGCCCGGGGACGTGCGGGGGTCTACATCTGTGTAGAAACTTCCTCTTCTCCGGCTCCTGTCACTTCCTACAGAGGTAAATATCTTGGTGACGTTAGGGTTGCTTTAGAGGGAAACGAGATGGTTGTCACGTCTTTACGCATTCAGTTAAAACCAGTGCTGTCAAAGCTAACTAGACGGCGGAGTTGGAGTTCTTAGTTCTCCTGGTCGAAGGCCTTATCAACCGTGGTGCGTTCAAGTGTTGGGGTAAAATATGAGATGTGACACAAGACTGGCGAGTACACGAAGAACATCATTTACAGTATGACCATATAATCTAAGTAGAGTTTTGAAATGACGTCTTTGAAAGGGCTTGACTGTGATTTCTTTCTCTATGTTAACAGTGACATTATTGCTCAATTGTTTTACTTTTCTACAGTCGAAGCTAGCTTTACCTGCTGCTGTTATGACAAAGAAGTATCGTTAAAGTCGAGGCGTGTTATATATCTAATCCAACCAGTAAGAGAAAAACAAGCAATCATTTTATTTGATCTTTTTTATTTATATTGTAACACCATTTATATAATCAAAAATATAAACGAGCTTGACATTTTGAATTTCCTTTTATATTTACTGAAAATATAAACTTAACTGCACATAAAAATTTGAAGTTGATCAGATTTTTCGTATTCTGGCACTTAATTTTATTAACTAAGTTTATTCATCACCAGTGGTATCACTGCCCATAAACAGTCGTCACAATTAATTAAAGCCTATTCAAAATTAAAATGAGGTATTTTGGTAAAATTAATAAACAAACAAATTAAGGAAAATAACTTTTAAAAATATAAGTCAAAAATTAAGAAAGCAGCTGCAGAGTAAAATCCACAAATCTAAAAGGTGAAGGTGACTTAAGTTTACCTTAAACATGTGTAAGGTCATGACCCAAAACATAAGTGTCATGGCAAAATTTAAAATAAATTTCAAATGGGTTTCAACACCATCACCACACAAATTTCACAATAAGTTTCCCCATCAAAAGCAAGAGCAGAAAATAATGTGGAACAATAATTCAGTTCCTCCTTCAAAGTCAAATCCAAATCTGTCTATTTAGTACTGTATGAAGAAGTTCTTGCTTTTCTAAGGTGCTGTGTGTCGTGAAAAAAGAAACCCACAACAATAAATTTAGATACAGTATCAATAAGTTGAGCACAAGTTAAATAAAATAAATATGTGGACCAATAGATGGTATATGTCAAGTAAAATCCCAACAATGTGTGTCTAACAAGGAGAGTTTATTAGTATGCAACACAAATGGAAAGAAATATTAAATGGCATGCTTAAGCATAATAGAAATTATAATGACAACGCTGACAGGATGTATGTAACTATTGTGCAGCGGTATGATTTACTTTAATTGATTTAATTAATTGAGGTATTTATAAATCCCATCATCTCAGATTGGTTTGACAGATGTTGAATGAAAGAGGCCCGTTAATAGAGCCTTGAGGAATCCCATAAGTGATATTTCTTTGCTCAGCTTTAGGATTATGAGCAGGAACAAAATGGTTTCGGTCTGTCTAAAAGGACCTGAACCAGTTCAGAACAGTACTAGATAATCCTGTATTTCCAGTTTACACATTTTCAAATCTTCAAACAGATAAATTGCCTCGAAAATGTTTAGTATTTCAGGTACCAGAGTTATTTGAGGAATCATTTCTGCCCAAAATGTAGGAAACACAAAAAGTGTGGTGGTCACTTTCTTGTGTTACTATAGGGTTAGAAAAATTTATTGAAGATATCAGTTATCAGCCATTACAGTAATATTAATGTTGGTTAACATTATTGACCAAACCTTTTGAAACAGTGCATCCTTACTAGGAATCATGAACCGTATACAAAACTTGTTTTGAAATTGATAAGCACGTCTTTTTAAATTGGTCCTTATGAATCTTTGTGTATTCTTCCCCAACAGAAGAGGCTGCAGTTTCACCCACGTTCTGAACTCTGACTACAACCAAAGGCTGCTGGAAGAACATGAGCTGGAGGGCCTGAGCAGGGCGGAGCTGTGTACGCTGCTGCTGCAGAGCGACAACACCATACTGCCTGCTGTAAGTCCACCGACGTTTTTACATTCACATCAGAAACAACGACGATTATACTGGATTGCACTGTGTTTGAGCGTTTTTCTTCTGTTTTCCTCAGATATGCTTTGATTACAATAACGGTGATGGAGAATTTGGCCGGTGTACGAGCGGTTTAGCTTGTGAAAGACTCCACATCTGCCTGAAGTCCCTGACCCAAAGCTGCAGCTGCTCCAGAGCCCACGACTTTACAGCTTTTCAGCCGAAGAAGGTCTTGCATGATAAGATGGTGCCAGATGACATGCTTCGCTCGTTGAGGTCCGTTTACGTGAATCGAGAAGCATTGAGGTACTTTAACAGAGGCGAAGCTCGTATGGGTCACAGGGGTAACGGCAGCTCCAACCATGGGCTGAATTCAAGTCGCAGGCCGGGCTATAGAGGGAGAGGCGGCAATAGAGGCAACCGGGGGCCCAGAGGTAGAGGTATGAGGGGCAGCAGGGGCAATAGAGGAAACTCCAGACAGCAAGAAATAGACACCCGTAGTGACCTTGTGGAGGACCTTGATTGGTGGGCTATTGTCACTGGAGACAAACTTTCTGAAACCAAGAGTGAGCAAGGAGATTTCAGGTCATCCAGCAGTGACGTCTCTGCTGCTGGCTACGACTTCGATTCAAGAAGTGACTGTGGTTTCAATACAGAGCAGAAGCACTGGAGCCGAGGGAGAGGGAGAGCTGCCTACAGGGGATACAGAGGAGCCAGGGATCCGAGGGGAGGCAGAGGGGGCAGAGGGGGCAGCGGAAACGGCGGTAACAACCTCGCGCAGCTACGAAGCACTTCCTTCAGTGACATCTGGGGTGAGTTCAGTGGCTTGAACCTGGACACCCGAAGCAAGAGTCCCCTGCCAAGTTTAAGTTCGTCAAACAGTGACGTCTCTGCCGCCGCCGCCGACTCCGAGGCGAGCAGCAATAGGAGGAAAAAGCGTAGTCGAAGTCGCAATCGGACTTCAGCGAATAAAGGGAGAGGCGGCAACCAACCAGGGATCCGAAGAGCGTCCGCCGTCGATGAAATGATTGGTGCGGCTGGTGGCCAAGAGGAAAATGGAGCAGGTGACCAGAAAGGCAGACAAAAAAACAAACCTGTCAAAGGTAAATACACCAACTATAGAAATGGATGAAATAATGTTTCAAAGTGCGTAGCCAAAGTTAATTTAGTGGTTTTTTTTATTTTTACTAGATAAAACCGAGATATGCATGTACTTCATTAAAGGCTACTGCAAGCATGATGGTAAGTTACTGCCCATCATTCCACATGGTACCTGTTTCCTTTCCTTGTTTCGCCACACATGTTTTTATTGATGGTTGTTTTTTCAGACAAATGTTTTAAAGCTCACGACAAGATGCCGTACAGATGGCAGGTCCAGGACGGAGGCCAGTGGAAGGCCTTGCCTGACAACGAGACAATTGAAAAGGAATACTGTGATCCCAGCAACACGTACAGGTATTCTGCTCTAACGGCCACAAACCTTCTTCTCAACTGTCACAGAAAGGAAAAAAATGAGCTGCTTTTGTTTGGTCTCATTCAAGTTTCTTGACAAATCATCTTTTTTAAGTGTGTAACAAGATCTTACAAGATAATAGTGCCATGATATTTCTCGTTAAAGTGAAGTCTGTATCAGCATGTTACGTCTCTTGGTGAATTAAATTTAAGCTGATGCCATGAGCTCCAAATCAAAGTTTTAGTGGTTTCAGCTTCATGTCCTGTTTGAAACTCTTATTTAGAAGAAAGAAACAAAGTAGTTCTCCAGTTGACCTGCTGTGTTGACTATTGGCTAGCAAAGTCTTTTTTGCTAGCCAATAGTTGACAGCATGTTACTAGTTACTAAAGCATTTAAGAAGCCTTTTCTTCCTTAAATCATTACTATGTCACATTTTGATTTCTTGCTAGAGTGGACAAAGTAAGGAGTAACAAGCAACAGTGGAATGATTTATAAACAGTAGCATAACTGGTTAACAGCTAGCTGCTAACATCTTTAAAGTTAGCTACAGAGCTTCCTGTTTCTTGACTCTAAAACAAACTGTTTCTTTTCAAAGAATCTGAACTTTATTTTACATATGAAGTCTAAAATACCTACATTTTCTTCATTGTTTTATGACCTTTTTATGAAAACACACAAAAAATACATTTTTCTAATGTCATTTTGACATGAAGGCCACCTTTAGAATTAGATAACTATAAAACAAATAAGGTATAAACTAGTAATACCAGTGATGGAATTATCTAATCCGTGATTAAACATTATTTAATAGACGGTTTGGGGATTCCTGGTTCTCCCAAATCGTACCATCCCCGCAATCCTGTGATTAAAAAATAACATCAGAGCTGCAAATAAAACAGCATTCATTCTTTTTTTAATTTTTTTTTAATAGATCAGGTTAAATGCTTTATTGTCGTGTTTAGAATTTTTTTCTCTGTGTGGAAAAATGTTACTAACCGTTGTGACTTTATTAACTAAAAATAAAACCATTTCTGTCCAAACATGGTAGAAGAATATATAAGCCGTGTGGGCGGCCATATTGAATTCTAAGGCCAGGGTCTGTCGTTGATCAGTTATTATTGTTGTTGTTGTTAGTTATTTATTTATGCATTTATGGTGGCCCAAAAGGATCAACAAAATGCAAGAGTCATAATTCAACAACAAAATCCACAACAGAAGCTATGCAAAAAAAGGAATTCATGCTAAAATAATAGTTATGCTAAACCAAAAGGTGTGCTAAAATGGAATGTATGCTGAAACAGAAGCTATGCTAAAATGATAGTTATGTGAAATATTATGTTTTGCACAACCCTTCTATGGAAAAGGATTGCAGCACTTAAAATAAATACGGACAAACGCGCTCAAAATATAAAACTAATATAAAATGTTTGTATTTCCTCTAGTTTCACTAAAGCATTGCTTTGTGTTTGTAGCAGCGGCAGTCCGCCTGTTCATTTTGACACCATGACTCGTGGAGGGAACAAAGTGCGACGGCTCACTACGGTGAACTCTCTGGTTGAGCCGACCTTCATTCACACCACGGAGTGGCTCTGGTACTGGCAGGACGAGTTTGGAAAGTGGAACCTGTACGGTCCGGATGTGAGTACACAAAGTCCGAATATAACGTCTAAACTCATTTGGTGTCATAGAAAAAGCACAGCTGCTTTCAAAAAATGGAAAAACATCCGCCAAATGCAAAAGAAGAGAAGCAATTGCCGCGCAGCAATATAGGAAGTATTTTTACAAACCATAGTTTATTGTTCTCAGTCAGCAAACATTGTTCACAAGTAGGGAAACATTTTACATTTGCTTCTCATCCAACCCTAAGCTCAGAGCTTGGAGTGTCCCTGAGAAACCGCAAGAACCCAAGAGCTCCAGGTCAGGCTCTACACACCTCAGTTAGCATCTTAAATGTTAAAGTTCATGATGGTCAGTCCTGTTGAGGACACATGACCTAATATCAACGTTGATAGTCTTTGCCCTCAGCAATGCCACGTCATAAAAACCTGCACAGCACTTCCTACACGTATATCTGGGTTGGCCAACAGTAGGTAAACAAGGAAAAAGTCGATGTGTCAGCAGAATGTGAGCTGAAGATACAAGTAGTGACACGATGCCTCAGCAAGCCCAGACAGCTGAGGTGATCCGGGCTAAAAATGGCCACTGCTGGTGCTTTCAAGGACAAGAAAAAAAAAAATCACAAAATACATGATTCCTGCCACTAGAAACCTTTTTGAGGAAACAGCAAAATTAATCTAACATAGAATTCCTTGTCACTATTCTTGCTTTTACTGATCATATAATTTTCTTCTTTTTAAACATAGGTGCACTTCAGTCTTTTCCTACATTAATTTACAAATGAAGTCTAAAAGGACAATTTGTATTCACCCCAATAATTCTCTACATACTGAGCCAGAACCACCAACACTGTGTTGCAGAGCGCCGGAAGGAAATCGTCAGACATCAGAAGTGAAACTCTGGAGCAGAAGTTTCTGGACAATGAGAGCGAAGTGGAGTTCTCTGCTGGCTCCCAGTCTTATTCTCTTAGTTTCCAGGGTAAAACACGAGACTTTGACATTTGAAATGGGTTCAAAAAACAAATAAATACAACTTCACTTAATATGTCTTTCTTCCCTTCAGACATGATTCAAACTAATAAGCATTACGGTACTAAGAGGCTTGTGAGCAGACGTCCTCTGTTCGTCTCTGCCGCTGATGTCCGAACCAAGAAAGCGAGGTAGGTTGAGGAAGAGCAGTTCTTCATTAGTCCTCTTGTTCTGAATGTGTTCTCCATGTTTTAAAATGGTTCAACATGAATCTTATCTTCACTATCTATTCCTGCAGAAAGCCTGCAGCAAATTCTTCTCCTGTGCCAGACCACTGGGACAAGACGCAGATCCCTCCAACTGGATTCTTGGTATAATAAACTCACTACAGGGTTGGGCTTTCCTGCCTCTCCACTCTGACTGGTGGGAAATAGGATTGGGTGAAGGCTTTTCTTTTTCCAGATCAAAGCACAGTGGTGTGTAGAGGGCCAAGTTGTCTTTCTCGAGACTTTAAAAACGTCAGTCATAACAATAGCTTACCTCACCAGGATAAGGGTTCTCAAGGGTAAGAGTCAGAATCAGCAGAATAATCTAAGCTAAAACTGGGGTGGCATTACTGACGTTTAAGCCACTTTTGTCACGTTGAATATCGAATACACAACAGTGGTAGTTGTGATGTTGGACATGAAGCAACTGTGCCACATTCCTGAAGAGGGCAGGAATGTCTGAGAAGGATTTTCCTGTGTCAATAGTCTGTAAATGTTCTGAAATCTACAAATAAATGAAGGATATATATATATAAATATATTGCATATAATCCTGTGTTTGTGATTTGGAACACAAACCTTATGTTTTTACAAAATGCTTTGGCAATACAGTGGGACTTAGTTGAAGGGAGCATTTGTCATCATTTTGTTTAGAATCTATCCGTGTGCATAAAAGACAGAACATTACTTTGTTTAGATCAGGGGTCACCAACATGGTGCCCGCGGCCCCCCGGTCGCCCGAGTGGACCTTGTCAGTCACCCGTGGAGCAAGTTCTAAAAATAGCCAGTGTCATTAAGGAGCACTGCCAAAGAAATTAATTAATTTAATCTTTTTACATAGAATTAATAACATGTGTTTATACTTAGATTTTATAAAAAAGTAAATTATAAAAAATCTTTAAAATAAATTGCTTTATGCATAAAACTCTTTTCCATGGTTAAAGTTCAGAACTGCGCAGACGCCTGCAGGATTTTATCGGTGGGCAGCAGCGCCTGCAGCTGTACGGCTGCACACACTCTGCCTACCTTAAGATTTTCCTTGAAGCAAAAAAAAGAAAAGAATAATTTCTGAAATTGTTATTATCGAACCCTCTCACGGGTAGTCTTCGCATCCATGTCTTTATTATTTAGCATAGTTTGTGTAAAAAAAAAAAAGAAGGAAAAAAAAGGTGCGCTGCTTTAATGGTTTAAGTTTGTGTGGCTTTTGTGCAACGCGCACATGATGCGCGTTGGAGAGGTGTTCTATTGTAGGTCAGGTGCAGTGATAGTTTTGTGCTGCCTTCCAATCTGTCGGACATTTTTATTTCGACACCTGCTGGTGTCAGCCAAGTTCATGAAACCACAAAAAAAGCCAATAAACCGGCAACCCGCCAGAACCACGCACACTGTAAAGCTCAAAGAAAAAGCAAACTGACCAATGAGATTTAGGCTTTGGCCTGCCCTTTGACCCCTATAGACTCACAATGATGTGCGCTAAATGCAAGACGTTTTGGCACAAAACAAATTTTTCTTCTCGCCACAATTTTGTTAATAGTAAAGAAGGTTGGATAGTAAAAAATACAATATCTTTTCTTTTTTTATTTAAAGGAAAATCTCATTGCATACAGCTGTAACAATCCAGACTCTCAGTCACTTGTGGGCAATTTAGAATCACACAGAAAGGTTCCAAAAGGGAATCAAACTTAAAACTCTGAACTAAGAACTTCTGATCACATAATAGTAATTAACCATATCTGCCATGGTAAATCATTACTGATAACTATTGTCAGTCGTCCCTAACATTAATATGATCAAGCAGCATGTAATCATATATACTTGTATGTATTATCGTTATAAAGGCTGAACCAAGAATATTTATGTCTGTATCAAACAAGTAACCCTTGGTGTTGCTCTGGACCTGTGAAGTAGCTCCCAGTCTCTAAAAGGTTGGTGGCCCCTGGTTTAGGAACCCCAGTCTGGTTCCATATGCCTGTGCAGTGAGATGTTCCTATTGGTTTTAGGAACTTCTCAGGTTTTTTTTTTTAATTTTTTATCTGGGCCTAGAGCTCACTGTGAGTTTCATCCATTGCTACTTCCATCCTGTACTTTAAACAAACGATCAGTTTGGTTCTGCTATCAGTTTAATTGTTTACTTTTACTTTAGCCAAAGCATTTTACGTCTACCGTATGAGCAGAGACTAAAAAATTGCTTGCCACTGTACAGAGCTCTGTTTTGTTCCTAAAAATAAAGGCTAATAAGAAGCAACTAAAACTTTTTAAACTTGCATCTATAAAAGAGATGTGCCGTTAATTATGATGGTGTCATTTTATGTTTTTGCTGTATATCTTACAAAGCTAGACTGTTATTTTGGTAAATAAAATAGATTTGTCGTATTTGTGACTTGGTTTTGTTTTTTGTAATATAAATCATTTTCCAGCTTCCTTTCAGAATAGGGATTCCACATTTGGTATCTCCATTTGCCTTACAGTAAAAAGGTGTGTTTGAGGCCTCAATAAGGAACGGTCAGCTTGTCAAGTGTGTGAATTACAATGTTTCCACATTATGTATGTGTGCAGTACTTAAAAAAAAAACAAAAACTGCTGCAACTCACAGCAATACCACCATAATATTCATTGATTTCATGCAGCACTATGCAAACACTCTGTCTGCACTGATGAAGGTTCTCTGAACTCAAGATCCTGGATGCTTGAAAATGACAGCATGACCTACTTTAATTAATTTGGTTAATATTTATTTGACAACTTGGCACTCATAGGATATTAAAATTTAATTTCCAGAAGGCCAAGGCAAAAACAAACTCAATCCTGACTGTTGAACACTATTTCACACCCTTGATCCTAATATGCACTTCTCATATTAAGAACATGAGTACTTCAAAACTTTCTGATGTAGGTGAAAGGTAGTATACAACTCTTTCACCTCTTCCGTGAAAGAGTTGTATGTTCCTAAGGATCCACTTGATTTTCTTAAGGTTGAACTTGCACAATATGTGTTCCATGTGCTAACATGCATGGCAAGAAGAGAAATTGTGGCAGGAGTTTTAAACAAAGTAGACTGAAGTCAAACTGCCACTGAGTACTTTCCTGCTTCTGTGTATTGTAGAGAGTTGCCGTCCCGCGCACTTCGGATGAATTTCAAAAGATCGAAGCACTTTTTCGAACAACCTTGAGAGGCTTCGATATTATGAAGATAGAGAGGATTCAGAACAAGGCGCTTTGGGAAGTCTTTCAGTGGTATGTATCCTATAGACCAAGTTAATAACTAGGAAGGTTTTGTACTGATGTTCTGTTAGAAAGAAATCTTTTAATACTTATCCTCTAGTAACTACCTTATGTCAATATTTAGCTTTGAGGTGGAACTTAGCTTAGCACGTTAGCTCTGTGAACATGTTTTTAAAGGACATTCTTTGCCACACTTATACCTAAAGGCAAAAGACTCAGATGAAGAACAACAACAGTGGACGTGAGGTGGAAGAAAAGCAACTTTTTCATGGGACTGACTCGAAACACATCGACGCCATTTGTCTCAACAACTTTGACTGGAGGATCTGTGGAGTTAATGGAACAGCTTATGGCAAAGGTGGGTTAAAGATAACTGTTCAGGGCATTTACAGTGCCCTGTACAAATGACATTTTAGAGTGTCTGGGAATTTTTATAGTAGTGAAAGGTTGACAACTCCGTACACCTCTTCCGTGAAAGAGTTGTATGGAGCCTCGTGCCGGAAGAAAAACGGCGAGTCATTGCGCGTAATGGAAACCCTGTAAATTTCGGACACTAACGTACCAAAGAATTGCACAAAAATCTGAGGGACGATGGAGTCCCTGCTCGAAATTCCGTGAAAGAGGTGTACGGAGCCTCGTGCCAGAACCCCGTTGAGAGGCTGTTCACATCGTTGTAAACTGTGTGATTGTGAGCGTGAGTGGGAATAAAAATACCAATAGGTATTTTGTTCCATATAACACAGTAGGAGTGTAACCGCTAAACCTTTTATGGATGCAATCTCAACTAAAAACCCACCTGTTTAGGATTGTATTTGAAACGTAATCGATTACAAATTTATTGACGGAACTTGACTTAATGTTGTGTTTTGATTGTTGATTCTATGTTGCATTGTGTTTCTGTTTGATATGATGTAAAGCACTTTGAAATGCCTCAATGCTGAAATATGCTATACAAATAAAATTTGATTGATTGATTGACATCATACTGTCTGACCTGAGAAGATGCTATTAAAATATATTCTCTTCTCACTTATCTTTTTGTTTCTAATCACAGGAAGCTACTTTGCTCGGGACGCCAAATACTCCCACAGCTACACTGGTGACTCTGATGTCAAAACCATGTTTGTGTCTCGTGTCCTGGTGGGGAGCTACACAAAAGGGGACTCCAGCTACGTCCGACCTCCTTCCAAAGACGGTGGAGACATAAACTTCTACGACAGCTGTGTCAACGACATCGCAAATCCTTCCATTTTTGTTGTCTTTGAGAAGCACCAGATCTATCCTGAGTACCTGCTGACGTACAAGACCACACAGCCACTGGTTGACAGATATAGTAGTGTATCAACACAGCAACTAAAACCAGTGATTGCTCCTAAGCCAGTGCATCCAGCAAGTATGGCATTGAAACAAACCAACTCTTCATCACATCAATCCAGTGCGGCATCGTATGCAACCAGTTCATCATTGTATCCACCCACTACGGCGTCAAATCAAACCATCTCTTCATTGTATCAACCCGGTGTGGTGTCAAAACAAACCAGTTCACCATCACATCAACCCACTACGGCGTTGAATCAAACCATCTCTTCATCACGTCAATCCAGTGCGGCATCGTATGCAACCAGTTCATCATTGTATCCACCCACTACGGCGTCAAATCAAACCATCTCTTCATTGTATCAACCCGGGACGGTGTCAAAACAAACCAGTTCACCATCACATCAACCCACTACTGCGTCGAATCAAACCATCTCTTCATCACGTCAATCCAGTGTGCCATCATATCTAACCGGTTCATCATTGTATCCACCCACTACGGCGTCAAATCAAACCATCTCTTCATTGTATCAACCCGGGGCAACGTCGTATCCAACCCGTTCATCATCGTATCAACCCAGTACAACCTCTTCACTGTACCAAACCAGACATGATTCCCAACGCACCTTGTCTTCCTCATCGTCCCCCTCAAAGCCGACCAAAAAAAATGATTCCTGTGTCATAGCCTAAGCACAGCTTTGAAATGGAAAGAGGTCTTAATGGATAAGGGAGTTCAGTGAGTTTGTTTTTTTAAAAACATTAGTCAAAATATGTTGGAAGGGATAATGAGCTTAAGAAAATTTCACCCATATGTAGGAAATACTCCAAATACAGAAGGATAAATAGAAGTACATGCAAAGGCACAATTTACAGTTTTAATGGAAATATTTGAAATGTTTTCATTTTAAATGACCTGGTGCAGTGATTTTTCATTTAGTGCTTTAGTTTCCATTGACAGGCCAACTCAGAGAAACAGAATAGTTTTCTTTAGGCGGTTGGTCGTATTTAAATGATACTCTGTTGGCTGACGCTCAAAGCCAGAGAAGGCTAAACTGCCGGTCTTTCATTGTGACATACACTTTGTATGTGAAGGGAATCCATCCATCAGTTCCACAGAAACACAATTGTCACCACTGCTGTTTGCATCCCAAATCCAGTCTGCTTTCTAAGGCTAAACAGTGAATTCAAGAATGATACAGCGATGGAATCTTATCCAGCCAACTCAGAAACTGTTTGAGGTTTTTGAAAAGATGCTCATAAAGACATCTTTTTTTTTAACAAGTTTTTATCAAGACAAAAACATTACAAATAGGCTACATTATCTATACCGAAGCTATAGCTGGCGCTGTAATGCTGCTACAATAAAACAAGCGTAACAGTAAGGCGACATGGAGCAGGCGCATAAAGCTTGTGCCATGGTGCTATTACAATCGATTTGAAAACATTTAGTTTTGAATTGCTACGTGATAAACACAAGAGTGGCATTTCACAATGTTTTTCATTCTGATACATGTTTCCAGCTGCTAATAGTCCATTCCTTTGTGGACAAAAAGCTGAAACCATAAGAACAAAAGTTCAGCATTCTCGAAGCTCGTTCCCGCGTGAACGACAAGCAACGACAATTTATCTTTGAGAAAATGGACTCTTACTACTTTAATGTGAGAGCGCCTAATGAATCAGATCAGACAAGTCCAGAATTCTTGCACTGATTTGACTGAGACACACCACGAACTACAAGGTGGTTTCTAACCGCCCTAACTTAACACGTTTAATAACAAACGTCATGTATTCTGGGATCAGGAAGCCGTATCGCATTAACAATATCGATGGTTGGCGTGTGCGAAAAGACCATGGAAGTAAAAACTGTAATATTGATAAATACCACATTTCCATTAATAAGCAGTAGCTGTCATCACGATAATTTGGCACGATGACTTTAAAATGAAGGGAGAGAATCGCTCAAGTGTTTGTGCCAATGTTATGTTGCTTTAACACTACTCATTTTTGACGCTTTTAGATGCGATGAAACTGCAAAACAAAACAAAAATGTAAACTTTAAAGTAATTTCCTAGAGCTGCAGTTTCTCTACATGTTGAACAATACATTTCGTCAGATGTTGGTTAGGTTATTGAAATGAGACCGAGCTCCGAAAAAGGGATCAGTGTGCTCGCCAGCGCCTCCACTTTATTGCGCTGACCCCAAGTAAAAGTGGTTTGTTACAGCATCTGTTTTTATTCCAAACTTATTTAGCTTATTTAGCTGTGAAGTTTTTATTGGCTCTCTAAATCTTCTAATTGTTGTTGGTGTAATTATTTTATATTCATTGTTAAATTGCCAGCATTGTTTTTCGAATTCTATGAAAAGTACAATAAAGGTTAAGCCAAAGTTGCCTTTCCTTAGCCAGTAAATTCACCTGTTCCTCTTAAAAATCAAAATGGTAATTACGTGATTGTGCCTTATCAAAATAAAAGTTCTTTTCTATTATGAGCTGCTTGCTTCTGAGTTTCTATCTTCACCAGCAAACTTGAAGATGAGAGGAACCAGAACTGGTGGGTGAATGTACGGGTATGAACACCTCTGGAGTGTTTTCACATCGTAACAAACTTCTGTGTATTTTATTTGGGTTTTTGATGCGACAAGACCAACACAAGGTAGCCATTAGTTTTGAAGTTGGAGGAAAAGCTCTATATTCTTAAGATGAGTATCAGTATTAGGTCAGTGTGGAAATGACTGTCTATTTGGAAAAGACAATCACGAACTTGACGAGCTGGTCTCGTCAAATCTTGATGACTATCAATGTTTTTTACAAAGACGACTTCTTGGTTGCAATTCTACGACTACTAATATTGCATCTTTACTTTGCTAAAATTATGACTATTCTTGTCATTAAAAAATCTCTTAATCTGGCCTTAATGTTAGGCATTCATGACAAGCAACATCTAAAATGAATATGCCTCAAAGAGAAAAACTAAAATCAACGATTATTAGTTCCTCGGCAAAACAAAAAAAATTCTGTGGAATTCAATGTTTGGGCACAAAAACAATGAAAAGTTCCTTTTAAAAACATTTCTCACAACGTCTGAGTTTTCTAACCCGATAAGAGGGAGGGAGTTATTAAATACATTACTTTATTCTTTTTAGCTTAAAGAAGTATGAAACAACGTGAGACTCTGTGATTGGACAATTTCCACCTTATATTTTTTGCTATCACTATATTGTTTCCACATCATTTTCTTTGGAAGCACAGGATCGCCTTCTCGAGACCTTGGACCCCTGTAAAAAAAAAAAAAAAAAAAAAAAAAGAAAAGAAAAGAAGAGAAAAGCATTATGTACAATAACTCCCTCTAGTGGCAAAGTGCAGCATTACGGGATGACGCCAGTCTAAATATAGTTCAGTTTCGGTTTCCAATCGTCAGAAACAACACGGTTGGTTTTCTTACTACCCTTGACTCGAGTCACTCCGCAACCACAGCTGCAGTCCGGGCGAAAAGGCCTTTAGAGGAGCCGCAGAGGAGCCATGGAGGCTAAAATATTAAAGTTCATCTGCGCTAATCAAGGAGCAGTTGATGCTGAAGAGTTGATGTTCAACCTTTTCCCAGGGCAGTCCACGGATGAGGTGATTTCCAACCAAAGCAAGTTTGCCTTGTGTTCCAGCAATGGGAAGCAGAGAGTGGTGGCCAGGACCAGCCTGAGACTGTGCAGGAAGAAAGACTGCCCGGGGACGTGCGGGGAGCTACACCTGTGTAGAAACTTCCTCTACACCGGCTCCTGTCACTTCCTACAGAGGTAAATAGCTTTGTGGCCCTATGGTTGTCAACCTTTTTTTTTTCTCTTTTTCAAGCTATAAAGATATTCAGTTAAAACTGAAGCTGTCGCAGCTAACTGAACTCTACTGTTTGATTTGTTTTCTTCGTTCATTACCCAGTTTATCCGCTCACGTGCTGCGGAAAAAGATACCTTGATCTAGTGACGTTCTTCGTCGTCTTCTTCTTTGTGATTTTTACTGGCCGGTGACATCTAACTTTAAGATGTATTATCGCCATCTACTATGCTGGAGTGTGGACCAGAGTATCTGCCTTTAATCTAATTGGGGCCTGCCATGCAAAGCAATGGCAGAGCACCTGTTGTTATCCTCCCAATAAGGTGTCTCTGTTTATTCTTTAGTTCTTCATCCGTGACCGTTAATACAGGTCAAATGGTGGGATGGACCCCTACAAAAGTGGTATCAAAACGTGCGGCTTGATCCCGCCATTGGAGCTATTATTTCTGGTGGGATTCTGAGTTAATATGGCGAAAAAAAAAGACCCCCATAAAACCAACTCAATTAGTGTGTATTGCACCGTGAGGGCAATTTTTAAATCGCCCTTACGGGCACAAAATATCGTCCTATTGGTATGAAACTCGGTCATGACATTGATACGCATGTCTGCTCCGAGAAAATGTGTTCGATTTTTTTCTACGACATACGGTTTTCTCTCAATGTGCTTTAGAGCAGTGTTTCCCAACCCTGGTCCTCAAGGCACACTGTTCTACATGTTTTAGAGGTTTCCCTGCTTTAATGTGCCTGATTCAACTGATTGCAGTTCAACAAACGCCTGTTAATCAGTCATCAATTGAAATCAGCTGCACTGAAGCAAGGAAATACCTAAAACATGCAGGGCAGTGTGCCTTGAGGACCAGGGTTGGGAAACACTGCTTTAGAGTACAGTCATGCATTTTCAGGAAAAACACAGCAGCATAAACACACATTTGGATGAGTCACTTGAGTACAGACCATTAATTACCATAGCAACGCCCCCCAGGTGTCAAAGACTGAGACATTTGGCTAATGTAAGCCAAAATGCTAATGTGCATTTTAGTATACTTTATCATTTAGCTAATTATAGCAAAATGCTAACATAAGCAATTAGCTCATGCTAAAATTAGCATTAGCTAAAGTTAAATTTAGCTAATCTAAGCATTAGCGAAAATTAGCTAAATGCTAATTTAGCTAATTAGCACTTAGCTAAAATCCTAATTAGCTAAATTAGCATTTTGGCTAACAGTAGCAAAAATGCCAAACGTCTTTGCTAATGCTAACGTTTAGCCGAAACATTAGCATTTGACTAATTTTAGCTCGTACGCTCATTTTGACACGCTGGATGGCACGAGTCTGTCAGTCGACGTTGTGTGGTATCAACACTGAATTTCGGCGTCGAAACGCCGGGTCCGGACCGACGGGCGCGCTTTGGCAGGCCCCGTTTAAATATCTGAAAAAATTTTAACGCAGGTGGTGCAATGATATCATTCTTGCCTTGCAAAACAAGTCAGTTCAATAGCATTAGCCTTTTAGCTTAAATAAGCTATTACCTATATTTCTGACTTATTAGCCATGTTTAGTATACTGAATGGAGTAAGTGAAGTACAGACAACATGCTAATGATGTCCGACATGCTACTGACAGCATTTAGACTTACGTTAGCATTTTGACTAATGTAAGCCAAAATGCTAATGTGCATTTTAGCTTCCTTTGGCATTTAGTTAATTATAGCAAAAATACTAACATAAGCAATTAGCTCAGGCTAAAATTAGCATTAGCTAAAGTTAAATTTAGCTAATCTAAGCATTAGCGAAAATTAGCTAAATGCTAATTTAGATAATTAGCACTTAGCTAAAATGCTAATTAGCTAAATTAGCATTTTGGCTAACAGTAACAAAAATGCCAAACGTCTTTGCCAATGCTAACGTTTAGCCAAAACGTTAGCATTTTGGCAAATTTTAGCTCGTACGCTCATTTTGACACGCTGGATTCCGCGAGTCTGTGTCAGTCGACGTTCTCGTGATTCTCCTCATGCCGTTGATCGCGCTGCGGCTTTCTGTGGCATCAACGCTGAATTTCGGCGTCGGAAAGCCGGGTCCGGAAAGCCGTGTCCGGACCGACGGGCGCGCTTTGGCAGGCCAGGTTTAAATTTCTGAAAAAATTTAAACGCAGGCGGTGCATTGATATCATTCTGCATTATCTTTTTCTCTCAGGTTAGGGAACTGCCTTGCTGCAATGCTTCGATAATGCAGTTTTTGTTTACATCTTTAAACAAAAACTGAGGAAAAGAACTATTTACATAAAGTAAAGTTTCACATCCATTTATGCACAGCAAGGCAGTTCATTAGCATTAGCCTTTTACCTTAAATAAGCTCTTAGCTATTTTTCTTACTTATTAGCCATGCTTAGTGTACTGAATGAAGTAGGTCAATTACAGACAACATGCTAGTGATGCCCCACCTGCTACTGACAACATTTAGGATTACATTAGCTTTTTGTCTAATTTTAGTTTATACACTCATTTTATCATGCTGAATGGTGCAAGTCCATGTTAGTCACCAGTCTGTCGCATTGCAGCACAGAGACATACAGGGCACACAACCATTCACACACACTCACACCTAGGGAAAATTTAGAGAAACCAATTAACTTGACAGTCATGTTTTTGGACTGTGGGAGGAAGCCGAAGCACCCGGAGAGAACCCACGTATGCACAGGGAGAACATGTAAACTCCATGCAGAAAGACCCCGGGCCAGGAATCGAACCCAGGACCTTCTTGCAAGGCAACAGCTCTACAAAACTGCGCCTCTGTGCAGCCCCTTCCTTTTGACTACAATTAACCTAAACCTAGCATAATTGTGACAGTGCATGCTTATGTACATGTGACAAATGTGATTCAGTTTACTTTTTAACAATAAAATTCGTGGTCCAAATAATGAATATAGTCAGATTCCAGTGTTTTTAGGTGAGATTTCACGCTTTGTAGTTTGTCCACAGAAACGGTTTGTGTATATACTGAGGGTGTAGAGCTTGTCCACTGTTCCACGACCATGAAAACCACACTGCTCTTCTTGAATCCAAGGTTTGACTATCCGACGGACCCTCCTCTCCAGGACCCCTGAATAGACCTTGTCAGGGAGGCTTAAGAGTGTGACCCCCCCTATAATTGGAGCACACCCTCCGGTACCCCTTTTTGAAGAGGGGGACCACCATCCCAGTCTGTCAATCCAGGGGAACTGCCCCCGATGTCCATGCGATATTGAAGAGTCGCGTCAGCCGACACAACCCTATAACATCCAGAGCCTTAAGGAGCTCTGGGGGGATCTCATCCACCCCCACGGCCCGGCCACCGAGGAGTTTTTTTGACCACCTCGGTGACCTCATCCATGAGATTGGAGAACCGGAGGCACCGACAACCTTAGGGCCACTGCTCCGATAGGCTGCCTCGGCAATGGAGGCACGGAACATGGTCACTCAGACTCCATGTCCTCCACCTCCCCCGGAACGTGTTAAAAGTTCTGCTGGAGATTGGAGTTGAAGCTCCGCCTCACAGGGGATTCCGCCTGATGTTCCCAGCAGACCCTCACAACATGTTTGGGCCTGTCAGGTCTGACTGGTGTCCTCCCCCACCACCGGAGCCAACTCACCACCAGGTAGTGGTCAGTGGTCAGTGGACAGCTCCACACCTCTCGTCACCCAAGTGTCCAAGACATACGGCCACAGAAAGTTGATCATTGAACTGCGTTCCTCCCAACCACGCACCTCCAGGTCTCACTGTCATTGTGATTGCCCAGAGCCAGTCAAGCATAGACAATCACATCCTTTTAACGTTTTGTCTTTACATACGGCGTGATTTGAAGAGGCGGTAGAAAAACGATCTTTTGGGGTTTCACCGTAGTCCTTTTGTCTGAGTCCTCAGATTTTGGTTTATTTTTTGACACAATGGGTGGAAGGTTTTCTTTCTTTAAACAAGAGATGTCTTTACTCTTATTTTTCAACTCCTTGATCTCGATTTCTTGTATTTTTATTCTTGCTACATATGCACTTACTTCTGCCTCTAGTGCTTTTATCTGTTTTCTGAGAGCTTTGATGGTGGTCTGACTCTCACGCACTTTAAACATTGTATCTTCCGGCAGATAGTCTAACTTAGAGTTGAGTCGCTTCACCATATTCTGCAGTCTCTCCTCCTCGAGCTTGAGATCCTTAATTTCGGTCTCTTTCTCTTCCAGTTTTGTGGACAATCTGCGGTTCTCAGAGCGATACATTTGGAGTTTTTCCGTTTTCTTGTCGGTGTCTGAGAGAAGTATAATATCTCCATTCTCTTCATTTAGCCCCATCCTTTGCACCTTAGAATAAGTTGCTTTAACCAATTGAAATTTCTGCTCATTCTCATGGAGTCGCAGAACTTCCTTAGTCAGTTCTGCAATCTTGAGTTCCTGTTCGCGAATTATATCAGCCTGTATTCCAATTTTTCTGTCATTACGGAGAAGTGCTTCTGCGGCTCTTCTGTTTGCTGTCAGAGCTTCTTCTCTCTGCATTTTTAGTTTCTTATAATCCTCCCGTGTACGCAGGAGGTGCTTTTCAAATCTTATCTGATTTTCCTTGCTGCTCTCAATCGTTTCAGCCAGCTTTGCCTTAATCTGGTCCACTTGCTTCTTAAGAAAGTGATTCTCTTCCTTGGACTTTTCCAGGAGCCTCTGGGTTTCAACAACCTCTTTATCAAGATTCGCTGTAGAAAGTTCCAGTTTTTGATTTTTTCTCTGCAGGGTTGCTCGTTCTGTATGAGCTTGTTCAGATTTCTCCTGGAGGACGTGGCACTGCAAATCTTGTTGTGATGTCTTTCTCTCCAAATCATGCAAAGACTTGTATAGTGACATGACTTCCTTTCGTAGGCTCAAATTTTCTTCGTCTTTGTGTTTCATCAGCTTTACTGAAGTTTCCTCATTCTGGCGAGTTCTTTTCGCCTCCACCTCTATCTCTTGTGCAATTTTGCGCTGTCTCTGAATTTCGTCTTTTAGATCATCGATTTTCTTTTGTTTTGCGTCCAATGAAACCTTAAGAGTGCCAATTGTGTTATCTTTAGATTTCACGAGCTCCACCTGCTTTTTAAGCTCAACTTTAAGGTCCTCTGTTTCCTTTCTAAATGTGTTTGCTTTTACCTGAGACGTATCTAGTAGTATTTTCAATTTTTGGTTGTCAACTTTAACCTCTTTCACCTGTTTTTCTGCTTCCAGCGCTCGATCTTTGTACACCTTCAGTCCTGCCAGTTTCTCAGCCAGTTCACGCCTCCGTGAAGTTTCACACAAGAGAGAATATGTCTTCTGTGAAATAGTTCGCTCCATGAATTTTACCTGACGTTCTAGTTCCTCAACTCTTGTTGTACGTTCTTGAAGTTTAGTTATAATCCCTCTGTATTTGTTGGAAAGTTTGAAATGTTTAACCTCCAGTATTTTATTTTCCTTCTTCTGATGACACACATTCTCCATCTGAGTCCGTAAATCTTTTTCAATACTCAGAAGCCTCTCCCTGCATATTGAAAATGCTCTTTGGTTTTCCTCTGGCACTATGGATGGCCGTGTTTCGTCTCTGGCTTTTTCAAATTCATTTTCCTGGAGGTTCTCCTGGGATTCGGGATCATTGTCAGGTAATTGAACCGACATGGCCTCGGTTTTCGATTCCTGCTTTGAACGCTTCATTTTCTTAGCAATCGCTATGAGTCTCTTAACGCCTGCAATCAGAGAAAGTAATCTTACCTTGGAACTCTTGGAACACAATGACCCTGACAGGGAATCTGACAGAGTCTAAGTCTTTGACTATGACATCACTATGTCATAAGTGATGTCATGATCTTTGAGCTAATGACATCACTGTTCCTGCAGAAGTATTTTTCTATCATGGGATCCTTCAGATGTATGTAATATCATTGAGTGATAAAACTCTGATATGATGCCTTTCTTCAAACTGTCCTTTGTTAACATTTTTTCTAAAGTTGACTTGGCAGGTTTTATCAACTCATTATTATTTTGATTTGTTCTTATGAAGTTTCTGAGTTGGAGATATTTAAGGAAATGTTTTCTATCTGGGTGAAATTTATGTTGCAGATCCTGAAAGCTCATTAATATATCTGAGTCTGGTTCATAACAATTCTGAATCATTTGGAGTCCTTTGTCTTTCCATACTTTAAATGTTGAATCAGTTCTTCCAGGTACAAAACATTGGTTACCCCACACTGGACTGAACAGCGATAAACAATTTGGTTCATTTAAAAATGAGCAATTATAATAAATTTTTAATTTATTATAATTTATCCATTTATAATTAATTTAAGTTTAATGTAATTTCATCCAGATTTTTTTTCCCCCCAATGTAAAATGTGAAAGTTTTGTTAAATGTTTAAGGTGTTTTTAGAGCAACACACGGGACAAACAACCACGCACACACACACACACACCCACATACAAACACACGCACACACACACACACACACACACACACACACACACAAACACAAGGGCAATTTAGACAGAAAGAATCTAAATAGATCCAAATTTAACCCAGATCAATTCAGCTCATTGCATTGTTTACAATTGTGGTACATTTAGATTTAAAAGTTTCAGCCAATCAAAAACCACTGAGTCAGGCATTTCCCAAAAGTGATAAAATACTCCAAAATGAGAACTAATTTTGAAAAGACATAAAGTTATTACCAATTCCCAAAAGACCACAGCAATAAAATCTAACTTCTACATCATTCCATTGGTATTTAATTTAATTTATATTTGGTGATGAGCTCCAAGTCTTTGGGGTTGGATGGCCTCAATGCCATTACCTTAATCTTTAACTTCTTTCACAGATTCTCCACTGCAAAATATTAAAATTACTTCCAGAAGAAAAGAAACATGTTTGTAAAATTTAAAAATTACTTTCACTTCATAAATCTACCAGGAGTATTAATATTTTTTGACTTAGCTGTGATCAGATTCAAATCCAATTACATACAATTCAATTCATTTCATTTGTAGTAATATAGAGTTCAGTTGATCATTTTAATATTAAAACGTTGTCAGTGTTAGGAAGCCAAGCCAATGGCATCTCTTCATTACAGTAATCCCTCCATCTGAGTATGTTTTAACTTTGGAAATGTTTTAACATAGGACAGATCAAAATAAACTCGAGGACATAACGTCCCATAAAAGAGCTGAGTTAAAGTAACCCCCCCCTTCAGGTTGTATTATACCAACCTGAGTAGCTCAGGGTCATTTAACACAACGAGGTTTGGTTACAAGTTTGACACGGCATGCTGTGTTAGGTTTTGAGCTAACACGTCATTTTAACACCAGCTAAGGGTGGATTCAGCAGAAAACCCCCAACAAGCATTTCTAAATAAGTCATGTATGGGTTAAAAAGAATGATTCATTGGGGCCTGCCCAGAGCAATGCATAAGGAGAGCATTAGTGCTCTAACCTGACAAGAATATTGAGGCTTTTATTTTGAAATTTTCAGTAAGCTTCATATTAAATGGTAACACTAATCCCATGTGTAACAGTGGGATTAAGTCAGTTATATAATGGCCAATGATATATATTCTAATGATTCCCCACATGCTACTGAGAGCGTTCACGCTAACATTAGCATTTTTGCTCATTTTACCTTATACACTTACTCTACCATACTGGATGGTGAACGTCCAGCTTACTTAAAATTCTTGTGATTCTCCACATGCTATTGATTACATTGCAGCTTTTTTTTTTTTTAGCATTGATGCTAATTTTTAGCATCAGAACGCTGGGTCCAAACCAACGGATATACTTTGGCAGGCCCCGGTTAAATTTCTTCAGGAATTTTCTAGTTCTTATATATAATCCTGTTTTCTTCAAAAAAGTAATAACTTCTTTATTTATTTTATGTTTAATTAATATCTTATTAAGTTTTAATGTCTGTATATCATATTTCCTAATTTCTTGTTTTAGTTTCTCTCTACTTATTGTATATTTTTCACAATGAATTATTACATGTTCTTCTGTTTCCATACCACGCCACACTCACAACTACCTGCTGGATGTTTACCTATCAAATGTAAAGTTTTATTTAATCCAGTATGTCCAAGGCCCAGTCTTGTCATTTGCTGCTTGTTCTTTTCGATTTTCTCCTATTATTTCCATATTCCCTACTTTCTTTTGTATATGAAATAAATGACATCCTTTAGTACCTTCCTCCCACAATTGTTGCCATTCAGATTTAATTTTGATTTTAATAATTGATTTTATTTCAGATTTACAAAATGCTATTCCCAGACTTCTACTTTGTTTTAAAGACACCTTCGCTAAATGATCTGCCATTTCATTGCCTTCTATATCTTGATGAGCTGGAATCCACATAAACCTAATCGTTATTTGAGTTTGTGTCGTTCTAAATATAACTTCATAAATTTCGTATAATAACTCCACACGACTTTCAGATGAGATATTTAAAATAGACATTAGTGATGATAATGAATCTGAACGTATAAGAACTTTTTCTATTTTATTTTGCTCTGCCCACTGTAAGACCATCGGTATTGCTAACATTTCCACTGTATAAACAGCTAAATGATCAGATGTTCTTTGTTTCATAAATATATCTAGCTCAAGAATAGCATAAGCAAATCCTGCTTTATTTGAAACTACATCTTTTGAACCGTCTGTGTATATAATTATAAAGGATTTATACATATTCTTAATTCTGTCATTTACAAAACTTACCCAGTTATTATCCTTATTAACCTGCATTTCTTTATAAACCTCTAGATCAACAGTCGCATATGGAAACAACCAAAAAGG
Source organism: Gambusia affinis (assembly GCF_019740435.1). Lineage (NCBI taxonomy): Eukaryota > Metazoa > Chordata > Actinopteri > Cyprinodontiformes > Poeciliidae > Gambusia > Gambusia affinis. The sequence goes on from NC_057890.1 coordinate 2,337,128, forward strand.
AGTAATTATAAGCCCAGTTTTCAACAGATTTAATATCATTTTGTATTTTCTCATACACTAATCTAATCTTACATTTTTCCCTTTCCACCAGGCTCCATCATCAGCAAATAATGACTGCATGACATCCTGATCTACTTCTGTAAAAACATCATTAATCATAATTGAAAACAATAAAGGACCGATAATACTTCCCTGTGGAGTTCCATTATCAATTTTATATTTATCTGATCTTGTTGCTCCCATCTGTACCTGTATAACTCTATTCAACAAAAAATCTTAAATCCAATTATAAGCCCTTCCTGTAATCCCTATTTTATATAAATTTATAAGCAACCCATCCTTCCATACCAGGTCATATTCTTTCTCAATATCAAAACATTCTGCTACCACTCCCCTATTAATTTGAGTTTTTCTAATATCTGACTCCAAACACACAACTGGATCCATTGTACTCCTTCTTTTTCTGAATCCACTTGGACATGAAGACAAAAGTCCTTTACTTTCTACATAATACTTAATCATTTCCGGTATCATTATTTCCATAATCTGTCCTAAACATGAAGTAAGTGCAATTGGCCTAATATTGCAGACAAAAAAATTCAATATTGGCCAAAACTGGAATCGGCAGGTCAGGCTTTTTAAAGATCGGAAATCCACGATCAACCAGAAAACTGCAGTCGGCTGGCCCTTGGTAAAAACAAACGCACAACAGTAAATTTATGTAAATAGAAAAATGAAATATGAGAGAATTGAGCAAAATAAATATATGTACCTACGGATTATTGATGTTAGGTAATATCCCAACAACTAAAGTTTGAAGCCAATGTGACAAGTCTGTCACAAGGGCTCACTGGGGAAACCCTGCATCCCACTGGGAATGAGGCCACATTTACAAAAAAAATGTTTGAAAAATTCTAAAAGAATCTTTCTTTTATTTTATTTTTTGGAGCAGCTCTGCTTTCTGAATGAGACTTTAATCTGCCATGAAAAACTGTCCCTTCTTCCCCAACAGAAGAGGCTGCAGTTTCCCCCACGTTCTGAACTCTGACTACAACCAAAGGCTGCTGGAAGAACATGAGCTGGAGGGCCTGAGCAGGGCGGAGCTGTGTACGCTGCTGCTGCAGAGCGACAACACCATACTGCCTGCTGTAAGTCCACCGACGTTTTTACATTCACATCAGAAACAACAACGATTATACTGGATTGCACTGTGTTTGAGCGTTTTTCTTCTGTTTTTCTCAGATATGCTTTGATTACAATAACGGTGATGGAGAATTTGGCCGGTGTACGAGCGGTTTAGCTTGTGAAAGACTCCACATCTGCCAGAAGTCCCTGACCCAAAGCTGCAGCTGCTCCAGAGCCCACGACTTTACAGCTTTTCAGCCGAAGAAGGTCCTGCATGATAAGATGGTGCCAGATGACATGCTTCGCTCGTTGAGGTCCGTTTACGTGAATCGAGAAGCGCTGAGGCTCCATATGAGGCGGGGATCTGGTAGGGCTAGGAGGGGGAACCTGATTGGTGCGGCTGGTGGCCAAGAGGGAAATGGAGCAGGTGACCAGAAAGGCAGACAAAAAAACAAACCTGTCAAAGGTAAATACACCAACTATAGAAATGGATGAAATAATGTTTCAAAGTGCGTAGCCAAAGTTAATTTAGTGGGTTTTTTTATTTTTACTAGATAAAACCGAGATATGCATGTACTTCATTAAAGGCTACTGCAAGCATGATGGTAAGTTACTGCCCATCATTCCACATGGTACCTGTTTCCTTTCCTTGTTTCGCCACAGATGTTTTTATTGATGGTTATTTTTTCAGACAAATGTTTTAAAGCTCACGACAAGATGCCGTACAGATGGCAGGTCCAGGAAGGAGGCCAGTGGAAGGCCTTGCCTGACAACGAGACAATTGAAAAGGAATACTGTGATCCCAGCAACACGTACAGGTATTCTGCTCTAACGGCCACAAACCTTCTCAACTGTCACAGAAAGGAAAAAAATTAGCTGCTCCATGCAGGTTTCTTGACAAATTGCCTTTTTTAAGTATGTAACAAGTTCTCATAATATCAAAGTGCTATTATATTTTGCGAAGTGAAATATTAGTGAATTCTGGCTCACGTGTATAAACATTTTACTTCTCTTGGTGATTTAAAGCTAGTCGGTTTAGCTCCAAAATGAGGAGATTTTGTGTTTTAAGCTTCACATCCTGTTTGAGACTCTTTCCTTGAAGAAGAAACAAAATGTTGTGTTGACTGTCTGCTAGCTTCTTGTCTTCTTGTCGGGTTGACAACACATTGCTAGTTACTAGATGAACTTAGATTATGTTTGTGTTGAGAGCCGTTAGCTGTTGTGGCTAACAGTCTCTTTGGTTAGCTTCCAAACCATCGTCAGCTGCCATCGGTTGTATCGGGGAATCTGTAACTACATGCTTCCCTCTGCAGAATTCTGAGCAAACCACGATTAGGATTTATTCCTTTGATGGATCAATGAAATGTAGCCACCTTCATCTTGAATTCAAAGCTCCTGCAGTGTCAGAGGCCTTTTTCTGTGCCTGAACCAGAATGGGAAGTGCTGTAGGAAGTAGGAAGTAGGAAGTGTGCTGATTGTTCTCTCCAGTGAAGCAGCACTTTGGAACTACGGCTATGTGAAATCGTTGTGTTGTTTTCCTAACTCCATTGTATTTTTTTTCCCCAAAAATTCTACTTTTTTCTATTTCTCTTTTTCTGAATTCCACTTTTTCCATTTTAGCTTTATTTTTTAACCTAAAAAGTGCTAATCATTTGCCAGAGGTCCATATTTACTGCAGAACATTCAATGCTTCAATTTGTTCCTCCATCTTTTTTATGTTCAAAATAATCAAACTTGGTTGATGTGGTTGGTTGCTAGTGGAAAGTTATTAATTTAGTTGTTTACTTATTTATTGCACAGTAGCCCAGAAGAGTTAACATTTTTCTTTTTCGGCAGCTTGCTTTCCATTAAAGTTATCTTCACAATTTTTGTGCCCATAAAGTTAAGCAAAAAGCATTGAAATATGTTTAGGCTGCTTTTTTTAAATATTAAATAGTTATTAGTTTTGGACAGTTTTTCTATGGGAAACAATTGTAGCATTTAAAATGTATTTTGGACAAAATATGAAAGAAGTGGTGTACATTGAAGAACTCCCACAATGATGGTGACGAGTTTAACAAGTAGAACATTTATGGTATTTCCTCTAAGTTCAGGAAAGCATTGCTTTGTGTTTGTAGCAGCGGCAGTCCGCCTGTTCATTTTGACACCATGACTCGTGGAGGGAACAAAGTGCGGCGGCTCACTACGGTGAACTCTCTGGTTGAGCCGACCTTCATTCACACCACGGAGTGGCTCTGGTACTGGCAGGACGAGTTTGGAAAGTGGAACCTGTACGGTCCGGATGTGAGTACGCAAACTTTTTTTTTAATGATTCCTAAATACTTGTGTTGTTTCAGGTTTTTGCTCATTTTGCGCTCAGAATCAGAAGGCAAAAAATAAATAAATAAATAAATAAATAAATAAATAAGTAAATAAAAATCAGTTTCGGAAGTGTCCATGATTGTGAAGTCGATTCAAGGAAGCTGCAGAAAGCCCGACATCTGGGCTTATGGGAAATACAGCAAACATGTTGAATGAGATTCTCTGGTCAGAACCAAAATCAAAATATACAGAAGCCTCTAGGTGTGTGTGTGTGTGTGTGTGTGTGTGTGTGTGTGTGTGTGTGTGGCGGAAAACTATTGCTTCACATCACCGTCCATCCCTGTGGTCAGACATGGTGGGCGACTGTGGTTGTATGGTAGACTAGTTGTCTTGCGGTCGGAAGGTTGTAGGTTCGATTCCAGCTTCCTCCTGCCACATGTCGATGTGCCTCTGGGCAAGGCACTTAACCCCGAATTGCCTACCAATCTGTATATCGGTGTATAAAAGTGTGTGTGACTGGGTGAATGTGACTCTAGTGTAAAGTGTTTTGAGTTGTCAAAATGACTGGAAAAGCGCAAGATAAGTTCAGTTTATCATTTATTACCATTTATCACGGCACCAATGGAAGATCATTTTTATTGTCAGGGTCTCGTTCTAACCCATAAATTTCACTACTACTGTTGTGAAATTTCCTGCCATCTGTATCTTATGATATTTTTCTCTACATATTGAGCCAGAACCACCAACACTGTGTTGCAGAGCGCCGGAAGGAAATCGTCAGACATCAGAAGTGAAACTCTGGAGCAGAAGTTTCTGGACAATGAGAGCGAAGTGGAGTTCTCTGCTGGCTCCCAGTCTTATTCTCTTAGTTTCCAGGGTAAAACACGAGACTTTGACATTTGAAATGGGTTCAAAAAACAAATAAATACAACTTCACTTAATATGTCTTTCTTCCCTTCAGACATGATTCAAACTAATAAGCATTACCGAACTAAGAGGCTTGTGAGCAGACGTCCTCTGTTCGTCTCTGCCGCTGATGTCCGAACCAAGAAAGTGAGGTAGGTTGAGGAAAGTGACCTAAAGCAGCTTTGTGTTAGTCCTCGGGTTGTGAATTTGTTCTCAAATGTTTTAAAATGGTTCAACATGAATCTTATCCTCACCATCTATTCCTGCAGAAAACCTCCAGCAATCTTTTCTCCTGTTCCAGACCACTGGGACAAGACGCAGATCCCTCCAACTGGATTCTCGGTATAATAAACTCACTACAGGGTTGGGCTTTCCTGCCTCTCCACTCTGTGGTGGGAACGGGGTGAATTTGGTACTTTTTTTTCCCCAGAAAGCAAATTAAGGGTGTAAAAGTCCAAGCTATTGTCCTAAAGACTCAGTCACCGATACTGGTTTACCCCACAATGAGTGTATGCAAAACGTTTTCTCATTCATAAAAAGGAGCAACAGGGAACACAAAACTACAACACTTCTGAAGATCTCCTCAAATCTGAGATTGCGAGGACGAATTGCAAGTACAGTGGGCCTCAGATTTGATCATTGAAGTCCAAAAAGCTTAAAACAACATATATGTATATATATATATATATATATATATATACACATATATATATATATATATATATATGTATATATATATATATATATATATATATACACATATATATATTATTGGTTGCATGTCAAGAAAATGTCCAGGATGGACTAAATCCTAAGATTACATAAAGTACCTGGAACTGTGGTTTCCCCTCTGGCGGAGCTGCCGGCATAAAATAAGAGTTCACACAGATATATAAGGAAAATGTGGAAGTTCTCTGTTTGATCAGTAAGGGGGGGCTCTATTTCAATATTTTCCTACTATAAATTTACATGCCCAAAAGTTGCTACTTGGCTAATGAAATTAATTTGCATTGAAAGGAAACACTGAGAGAAATATTACTTGACATTGTTCTGATATTTTGTTCACCTCCAAATGCAAATATGATTGGAATAAACAGTTCATTACTCAACCAAAACTACTACATGGAATGAATTTAATAATTGCCATAATAAGCTCATACTTATGTTATTAAATGCCGCCATACATTGATACACATTCTCTAAAATGAACTAATTAACTGACGTTTCACAAAACGTTCTTCAGGTCTGTGTGTCGTAACAGTGTCGGACACTCACTCCAAAATGAGAAACTGAAAGTATTTCCTGTTTTCTCAGAAATGTATGTTGTTGTTTTTTTGCATCCTGCCGACTCGCCTTGGCCAATCAGATTTGTTTCCAGAATAATTCAAAGTTATGTAATATTTCTCCTCCCTCCGCTGGTCCTGGTGACTGCCACTGAAAACTGTCCTGCTTCTGTGTATTGTAGAGAGTTGCCGTCCCGCGGACCTCGGATGAATTTCAAAAGATTGAAGCACGTTTTCATTCGACCTTGAGAGGCTTCGATATTGTCAAGATAGAGAGGATTCAGAACAAGGCGCTTTGGGAAGTCTTTCAGTTGTATGTATGCTATAGACCAAGTTAAAAACTTGGATGTTTTTCTTATTCAATTTATTTTAATACAGTCTTTGGTCACTCTTTGCCAGCTTTTTTTTTTATGATTTTTTTAAAAACCAATCATATTTTTAATAGATATCCTCTTGTAAATACCTTTAGTTTCCCTTTCAGTTGATACTTTGGCAACACGTTAGCTCTGTGAACATGTTTTTAAAGGACATTCTTTGCCACCCTTTTACCTAAAGGCAAAAGACTCAGATGAAGAACAACAACAGTGGACGTGAGGTGGAAGAAAAGCAACTTTTTCATGGGACTGACTCGAAACACATCAACGCCATTTGTCTCAACAACTTTGACTGGAGGATCTGTGGAGTTAATGGAACAGCTTATGGCAAAGGTGGGTTAAAGATGACTGTTCAGTCAGGGTTTACCCCAGTGTACCATAAGCCTTTTCTTTCTAAATTTACCTTACTAACACTTGTAACAAACGATTTACTGTAAAAAAAGAAAAAAAGCTTTTTCGATATGCATAACTTTTTATAGTGTCTCTGAATTTTTATATCAGTCGAAGGATGACATATTATGGGACAGGAGAAGAGAAGATGCCATTCAAATAAACATGCTAAAAAAATCTCCATAACTCTAAATTAAAGACCTGCCTTTCTTACTGCCGTTAAAGCTCAACGTGTGTTTGGTCTTTCTCACTTATCTTTTTGTTTCTAATCACAGGAAGCTACTTTGCTCGGGACGCCAAATACTCCCACAGCTACACTGGTGACTCTGATGTCAAAACCATGTTTGTGTCTCGTGTCCTGGTGGGGAGCTACACAAAAGGGGACTCCAGCTACGTCCGACCTCCTTCCAAAGACGGTGGAGTCATAAACTTCTACGACAGCTGTGTCAACGACATCGCAAATCCTTCCATTTTTGTTGTCTTTGAGAAGCACCAGATCTATCCTGAGTACCTGCTGACGTACAAGACCACACAGCCACTGGTTGACAGATATAGTAGTGCATCAATGTATCAAGGCAGCACAGCGTCGAATCAAGGCAGCACAGCGTCGAATCAAGGCAGCACAGCGTCGAATCAAGCCAACTCTTCAGACAATTCCTGTCTCATAGCCTGAAAATATATCAAAGGGGTTAATGATGTCTTTTTGGTAAATTTAAAGAAATATTCAGCACACGTCTAGAATATTAAAAATTATGGAAGTAAAAAAACAGTACAAGTGAAGACTAAAATGGACAGTTAAGTGACACTTCAGATGGTCACTCATACATAGAGGACCGAATCTGGACTGTAACTGTGACATGCACTTTGTACATGAATCCATCCATCAGTTCCACAAAAACACGACTAACTGTCGTCACTGGTGTTTGCATTCCAACTCCAGCGTGCTTTTTGAGGCTATGCGGTGAGGTACAACGGCGATATATCGATGTAAACTTCCACAGTCAAAGCAGAAACTGTCTTATTGAGGCTTCCAAAAAGAAATTCTCATAAGCAATATTTTTTAGACCTCTTTATCCACAGGATGGCGCTGTAATGCTGCTACAATAAAACAAGCGTAGCAGTAAGGCGACATGGAGCAGGCGCATAAAGCTTGTGTCATGGTGCTATTACAATCGATTTGAAAACATTTAGTTTGATAAACACAAGAATGGCATTTCACAATGTTTTTCATTCTGATACATGTTTCCATCTGCTAATAGTCCATTCCTTTGTGGACAAAAAGCTGAAACAATAAGAACAAAAGTTCAGCATTCTCGAAGCTCGTTCCCGCGTGAACAACAAGCAACGACAATTTATCTTTGAGAAAATGGACTCTTACTACTTTAATGTGAGAGCGCCTAATGAATCAGATCAGACAAGTCCAGATATTGTAATATTGATTAATAGACACTACATTGGTCTGTCACCAGCTATTAAGAACTGACAAAAACTTTATTTTTTCTTTATTTTTAACAGTTCATTGGTTTCTTTTTGTGCATTCTGCTCTGTCTTCTCAAAGTCGGTTGTGGGAGACGACTGCCTGCACTGAGTCAGGATCTGGTTCTGCTGGAGGTTCCTTACTACTGTTAAACAGGAAGTTTTCCTCTCCACTGTCCCTACTTGCATGCTCTGTATGAGGGACTGCTGTTAATTCAACAACATAACACAAGTGCTGGATGCTGATCCAGGAGGAGGGAATGCCGCAAGCCATTCGGCATTCCCTCCTCCTTAGGTTGAGTCTCGTTCCAGCTGATTGCTGGAAGCCCAGCGATGTTCTGGGCTTCCATAGATAGGGACGTTTAATCTACTTTGAATAACTAATTGAGGTTGCTGTGTGTGTAGTAAGTAGGATCAACTGGAATGTGTGTGTGATTGAAATGAAATTATTTATTTATTTATTTATTTTTGTGAAGTGCCTTGGGACTTTACAAAAGGTCAGGTCGTTGTGAATTGGTGCGATATAAATAAACTAAACTGAAATGAATTTAAATGATCTTCTACCGGCCAGTAGAGGGGGACAAACTCTGTTTATTTGAAAATACGTCAACCGTTGATTGATCTGATTGACGGTTGAGGCAAATAAATGATTTCACACCACGAGATTAGAACGAAGTGAGAAAATCTTATGTTTCTGTCAAATGTTATGAGGCTTTAATACTAATCATATTGTGCTTTTAGAGTCATGTAAATTGAAAAAAAAATTATAAAGACGTTTTAAAAATGCTACTTCCTTGGAGCTACAGTCTCCTATACGTTATGATAAATTGCATGAGAGGTTGGAATGAGATAAAAACCATCCAAGTTTTGGATTTGAAAATACGGGAATTGTCGCCGTCCTGTGGTGCTGTCGGCTTGTGGAGGATTAAACTAACATAAGAGCGGGGCGACCACTAATACGGGAGCCCGGCGAGAAAAGGGGAGGTAAAAAACCCCAAAAGTTTCCCGGCCAAAATGGGAGACTTTACAGGTATGGGTAAACTCTGAAAATGGGATCCTTTTGCTCACCAGCGCCTCCTCTGACATGACAGATTATTGCACTCAAACTTGTGTCTAGTTGTCTATTTGCTGTTTGGTTTTCTTTTTGTTTGTTTAGCTCGGTTCGATGCTAAGTGCCTTGACAACCTTCACTTTTACAGCATCTTCTGTTTCTCATTAATCTTGTTCAGAACTGTGGCGGCTAATTACCAGGACATCTAAACCGTATAAGGAGGGTTTGCTTTCTACTCTTCCCAATTTGCTTTGTTAATTATAATCGAATTACACAGAATTAGAGCAATAAATACTTAACCAGAACTGCTTTTTGTGAGCCATAGATAGAAACTATCTATGTGTCCCTTTAAAAAAAAATTAAAATATAAAAAACAAGGGCTCCTTGATTTTATTTTTTCTTTTCATTAAATATATTAGGTAATGACTTGAATGGAGGATTTTCCAAAGCTTGATGTAAAGTCCTGCTTCCTCCTGGGTCATTTCAAAATAAAGTTGCTTCCTACTATGAGGTTGTGTGACTTTCTTCATTGAACTTCATATTTATGAAATTTGTTAGTGCAGCCCAAAAAAAAGGTAATAAAATAGTTTTCTCTTTTTTTTTTAAACTTGACTAAATTTAATCTGTCTAATTTGTTTTGAACTTCCTAGCATTGAGTTGTCGTTGACTGAAAGGTGCTGTATGAATAACCTTGCCTGTCTGTTGCAGTTTTTGAGAGCTCTTACTCTGTGTTTCATTCATACAAATGAAGACGAGTGGTTGAGACTGTTGATAGGATCACAAGCAGACAGTCGGTGGAGGGTGGATGAATTGGACTGTCATGTCCGCTGCATTATGTTTTCTTCATTATGCCTCTGCAGCCCATTAAGATGGAGCTTCCCAGTGAGAACTGCAGCTGTGCCCTGCAGGATGTAACAGCCCCCCCTGCCCCCCCGACAGGAAATATCCAGTGACATTAAACAGCCTAAGCAGCCACTTCCTGTCGTGTGCGCCACGTGGCTGCTGCTGCGCGGTCTCCCTGCTCCTCTCTTCCTGCATCACATCCTCAGCCTGTCGGATGACAAACCTCACCGTTTCGGTTTCCTGCTAAAAACAAGTTCATGAAATGAGAGTCCTGTCCTCGTTTCCGGGCCGACCGGACCGTCTCAGACGAGTGTGACGGCTCTCCTTAGTCGTCGGTTCAGTTCTGGTAGATCAGTAGTGTGTCTGTGGATCAGCTGATTGTTAAGGAGCCACATCAGATTTACACCAAACCACTTGAGGCCCACAGAAGACGGGGTTGCTGGGCAGCCTGGGGAAGTTCAGATGAGCAGTGAAATTGATTTGGGTTGACTCTGCTCTGTGCCCCTTCCTCTCTTCTCGTTTTTTCCCCAGACGCACACAGGAGCAACAGCTGCACCGCTGATGCACAGCAAAATGCCTCTTTAAAGAGACAAAAACAACAACAACAACAAAAAAGCTTGATTCTGGAATGAATCAGCAGAAAATCTACAATGCAGGAGCTGCTGCTGCCGCGGCGCCGGGTCAAAACTGGAATCACTCTTTGAAGCTTTCATTCAATCTCCCTTCATTCAGCTTCGTGTTTAATTATGACCAAAGTCTAATTGTGCTTTGGTCATAATTAGACTCCGGTCATTATGTTACATGAGCCGTAAGAATCCAGAACAAAAAAGGGACACAGTTTAAAACTTTGGGAGTTGCAGCCGGTTACATCACTGATGCCTGGGCTCAGTTATCACATATTTACATCTACTGCAAATAGAAAATGATTCTTCAATCATTTCAGTTTCCCACCGGGTTGCATCTTTGTTGCTTTTTTTCATGAATCATCCAATGATTCGCCTGAACCTCTGCAGGCTCTCATGTTCAGATCAAAGTCTGACGATCCCTGTTAACTCAGGTCACATCATGAGATCTGTGTCAGCATCTGAATGCACTCGGCGCATCTACACTGTCCTGATGCACCGACACTTGCATCATAACATGTAGTTATCATTTAATAATAAACATTTGAATTATCTTCAGAACTCTTGAATTTGCAGGCAGGGATTTAAAGAGGTGTATCAAAAGCAAATGAGGTGGATTAGCAGAGGTGGGATCATCCAGGACATTTCTACTGAGCTGCTAGCGTTTCATAGCAATCTTCAGTTAGAAGCTCACTCAGATTGTGAGACTGACTGCTACTGGAGATCCTTCCCATCCACAGCAACTTTGAAGATACTTGCATGGTTTGAGTTCCTCACTTTTTCTTGAGAATAAATAAAGTATTTTTGAACAATTTTCCCCCCACAGCCTAATGCTGTCACCACCATCCTTCACCATGGAGCAGGGATGAAATAATAAACTATAAAAAACTATATACATATATATACATATATATATACATATATAAATATATATATATATATATATATATATATATATATATATATATATAAACATTGTATTTTTATTTGACTTTCATGTAAGTCGTCTTGGTCAATCACATAGAATCTCGATGAAACACAAAGCACGTTCATACAGCAGCGTGTATGATTTCTGCTTTGAATTTCTTAATTAAACCATCAGCCAATCAGCTGCGAGAACCGAACCGACTGCAGTAATGAATCCAGTACACTCGTCACGTTCCCAGCATCCCCTGTAGAAAGAGAGTGTGTGTGTCTGCGTGCGCGTGCTTGTGGGGGATGTGTGGCTGCGTGTATGTGTGCGTGTGTGTGTGTGAGCGAGAGAGAGAGAGAGGAAGAGGTTTGGCTGACAAGCTGAGGAGGACCACGGATCGGAGAGCAGAAGAAGAAGAAACAGTAGCATCATCAGCATCATCCGCATCATCCGAGGAAGCAGAAGAAGAAGAAGGGTCATCATCCAACACTTGTTCATCTTCACCAGCCGCTCAGGTAAATTGCGCGTTTTTGCGCATTTAGTTCGCGCACCGCCTCTTTGTTCGCATCCTTTGTGTTTTATCGCTTTCCGTCGCGAGGTTTGCTGTTTGGACAGAGAAGCGTGCTTTACTGGAACCAGCCTTCTGCTTGGCCAGGACGCGTTCAGGGACTCTGGGTTCTGTTTAGCCTGTCTGAGGCGGAGAGTGCGGGGATTCCCTCCGCCGTGGGCCCGCAGCCCACAGTCCCGCACACTCCCCTCTGGTGAGGGGAGTGGGGGCACGGATCCATTTCATCACCGTGACCCGGTGAGCTGCTGCTGCTTCTTCCTCATCCAGCTCAGAAAGTCACTTCTAATCATCCTAACGTGACTTTTATTTTCATTGGGGGAATATTTGACTCTTAGAGCTGCAGTGGATTCCCTTTCGTGCCGAGATGCGGCGGCTTAAAGGAATAATTCCGATTTTTATCGTATTTTCTCCATAACTGGGTTTTTGTTGGGCGTTTATGAGCAGTCAGCGTCTTACTAGAAGTGGATATCTTTCATCTCGTCTCTCTTTGATTTGACAGAAGTTTTGACTTTTACAGCTAATCAGAGTGGCTGCAGCAGAAACAAATGCAGAAGTTAAATATTTTTCAGATTTCTAAATGCTGTTAACAGCCTTCAGTTTTGATGCTGTTACTGGGCTGTTTGGGTTTTTATTTATTTGTATTTTGATTTATTTTTGTTTCTTCAGCTCTCGTCTGTCCTCTGTAATTAGTTCCAGCTGTTCCTCGTTACCTTGGTTACCTCTGTGTGGATCTTTCCACTGCCCCTTCCACCTGTCCCCACTTCTCTTCTGGTTGGACTGTCTTCATCAAATCGTCCCGTTGCACTTTGGATTCTCCTTAAAATCACCTAATAATAATAATAATAAGTGAGTGGAGGACTGTAAGCTGGCTGCTTTCAGTTTCTCTGAGTTGCTAATTGGATGATGTCAGAGGAAGTAAAGAGAAGAAAAATGCTACTTAAAATCTATTTTTAAATTTTTGTATTGACTCTTTATCATTTGTAAGTTTCAGATAAGCAGCCAATTAGACCTGCTATCTGGTTCACATTTGAAATAAGTTTAAAGCGATATATTATATTTTACTAGAATCCGGGGTTTTGTTCAGAGAGCAGAGCAGTCAGTATCTTTGGGGTAAACCTCTGAGGATTTTGTACCATATTTTTCATATTCTATAATGATTTTCTGGATTTGGTTGTCAAACCTCTCATGTTCTCCCTGTTGTTGGTGCACCTGTTCCTAGGACATCTTTTCCTTCCACTCAACTTTCGATGACGATGCGTTTTCCGAGTCACTGAATTTAGGATGTTCGTAATCTATAAACCATAATCATCCAAATGACAAGAAACAAGTTTATATGACTAGTAAATTTCACTTTATAAAATAAATAAAAAAATCCTGAATCTTTTGATATTGATCTTTTTTTAAAAAATTTTTTGCTTTGTTTCTGTATATATTTTTCAGCTGCCTTAGAACTTTGAAAAAAAACTTCTTTTTTTTCACTTTGACCCGTTTAAATTTGGACGTGTTTGTTCAATCTGCATAAATGTAACTATGGTGCTAAAAAAAAAAACCAAAACCCCTAGATTTCTAACCTGTTCTGCAGAGTTTCGCTGCAGCCGGTCACTGAAGTTAGTTATGGGTGCTGAGCTCTAATATTTGCTGATGATGATGTCATACTCCCAAAGTCACTCATGAAATATTAATGGGGCCATCAGGAGGCTGAGGTATGTTCTGCCCATAACCAGTTATCTACACTTGAGCCAGCAGATGCTCCCCAGCAGGACGGGGCGTGGTGTGTGTGTGTGTGTGTGTGTGTGTGCGTGTGTGTGTGTGTGTGTGTGTGTGTGTGTGTGGTGGTGGGTGGGGGGCTAGTTAATGATTACAGGCTTCTGGCTTCAGGAGGAGTTTATGAAACAAAACCAACCCTTTTTGTCCATATTGAATCCCAAACAGTGACCAACCAACCAGCCAGGATAAGTTGGGATACTTCAATTTAAGAGTGGATAATATGCACTATAGATTTAATCACCATATACTGTAGCACAATTATGGTCCCTTCTGTAAAAATGCTCTCCAAGAAAATCAAGTTTTAAGCCTAAATTCATAAGCTCACAGTACTATTCTATGAAGATATGAATGTAAAACCCATTAAATAAATAAATATATAATATTTTAAATGTATATGCATATACGTCATTAATGTTTTTTGTTTTTTTGTTTTTTTTTGCCGTGCTCACCTACAATTTTTCTGGGCCTCGTCTGTCCACCGGATGGACGTTCTCTGCCGATGCCGCCGAGTCACGGCAACACAAACACTGTTTCTGAAAAACCTTCCCATTTCAAACCGGCTTCTTCAGGACGCCCGTTAAATCACTGAGCTGCACACAGCAACTGATGCTCATTGAGCCTCTCGTGGGACAAACGGTGAAGAAAACAGTAAAAAAATAAATAAATAATAAAAATATCAGTCATTTTAAATGTAATTCTATCAAGACAACAACACATCTAAGTTCCTAGAATTTCTTTACAATAAATTATAGGTGATACACTAAATGGCCTCCTCTACTACAAATGCATATTTGTTTGGATGTTGACACTGTGTGGTTCGTTAAGTAGTTAATTTTGAAAGTTGCTTTTTTAAGCCAGAATTTTCCTCAATATCTTCCTAGAATCATCGAATTAAATTCAACTCCCTAAAAATCCAGCAATTAAGTTTCTCCAGCAGATCTTCCGCTGATCTCGTAGAGAATTCCTTTTCTTAAAAAAAAAAAAAAAGATTCTAACTCGGATTAGAAGGTCTCACTTTTAATCAGAGGCTTTTTTAAAAATGTTTCTAATGAAGCTTTCCTATGACTACAGCAGTCCTCTGGCTGCAGGCAGGGAGAAAGAAGAGTGTGTGTCTTTTTTACTTTTTTTTTTTTACTGTGTGTGTGTGTGTGTGTTTAAACTAATGTGGCGTCTGCTGTGAGAAGTGCTGGGAGGTCACTGTGTGGGGACTCGGCGGTGACACGTGGCCTCGCCGGCCTGCCGGTGCTGCAGGAGACGCTCCGTCGTGTCGCAGAGCTTCTTCTGGCTCTGCTGTCGACAATGGTTCACAGTTGAGCGGCGCCTTTCTCATCACTGCCGGCTGCTGCTCTCGCTTTGCAGGGAGCATGCATTTACAAAAAAAACAAAAACCATGAGATGGAAAGGTTTTTATTCCTATAAACTTGTTTTGTTTTTCTTGTTTAGTTGAAAGTGTCAGTGAAGCCAAAATAGCTGCACACCATGCCTCCATTTTAGTGCACTACTAACACCCCACGTCTAATAGAGTCCTCCCAAGCGAGTGTTTTACAAGTTTTCCACGGCTCATTAAAAGAAGCAGCAGGCTTCCACAGAGCCCCCTGCAGCAACCAGACACCAACGAGCGAAGGCACAGAGGAAGTGGAGGAAGAAGGACTTCCACAGAGCCCCCTGCAGCAACCAGACACCAACGAGCGAAGGCACAGAGGAAGTGGAGGAAGTTGACCATTTATGCTGCGTCATTCACTGTGGACATATTGGTTCACAAGTGTGTGATTTAGGATGTTTTCCTACCTGATAATCAGATAGGCTCAGTTTGATTGGTTGGAGGTGCAACATTTGTTCCAGTTACAGTTGATGTGGTGCAGTGTGTCAAATGAACCAAATGAACCATTTGAAGAACGGTTCATCGGTGGCGCCAGTGGTGGCCCTGCAACAAGAACTACTGAGGGAATTGAGCCAAAAACCTCTGAAGACGACCTGGAGTTCAACTTCCTTCTTTATGAAATGGGAACAACAATGGAGTGGCATCAGATTTTAGTGGTTGTAGGATTTCTTTCTTGTCTTTGGTAAAAGACAACAAGACCTTTTCTCTGCTAGCACTAGACGTGCACGTTTGTCTTGGCTGTAATTACCCAGAATGCCCTGCACTGTAATCTACTTTCTGCTTTTAGAGAAAGTCTGCTTAGCATTCACATTTCAGCCGAACCGAAACCAGAATTCGATTATGCATCCACGCCTTCCCAAACAAATGGGACTTCCCAGCCAAAAAAACCAGAGTTCAATTAAAGCGAACTGAACAGGTGTGAATACGCCCTATATATTTGCTGTTGAGAAAATCTAAAACTAAAATAAAAAATGCCAAAAAGTGTGTCCAAATGTTCAGCAACATTCTACAAAAATTGGATGGTTGAAGAGGGAACATCAAAAACCCCAATTCATTGGCGTTTCATTGGACAAAGGCTGAAATGAATAATAATAATAAAAAAAGACCCAAATTAATATCACAGTCATACCTGTCATGAGTATGCAGATTTAGAAAACAGCCATAATCCCTCATTAAAGTAGCTGTCAAAACATTGATTACATAAGAGGAGTGGAGGCGGGTGTGCAGAGGTTTCAGTCAACACACGACCCACTTGCCCTAAATACTGGCAACGTCACACAGCAAAATAAGACCTTGAATACTCCTAGTACTGTCATTACAATCTGTTTCCTTTAGTAATCAATAAGTGTTAAATGAAAATATAGTCCAGCAGATTCTTTTAGATCAAATGTTGGTACCTGTATGGTATGTGGAGATGGAAGGCAGCATCTCCTAGTTTTCTTGTCTCCGTTTTCTTTTTCTGTGCAATATCAATAGTTGTGTGATTAAAGCAGAGAAACGGTGATGAGTCATGTTGTGGACGTCACCGTGGTGGTATAAGGTCAGTGTCTTACTTTGAGGTCTGGCTGGCTTTGATTTCCAAGTAAAGATCTTGGAAGACCTGGGCTGCCAAGTGACTGCAGAAGCACTCTGTCGGTAAGACGTTTACCTTTACAGCCGGAATCTCTTTATTTGAAAAATACGGCAAAACATGAGGCACCTTGTGACAAAAACCCCAAACTGTTTAAAGTCATTGTAATACCGTAAAATTCTGAATTCGGAAAAAGAGTACAAGTGCACTTTTATTATCTTGACATTTAACAAATACAAAGAATTTTGGTAACATAAGTTAACCTAAAACAGTAAGAGTCTGATTTTAATGTCAGACGTCTCTTTATGCGGTGGAGGTGCCTGCTCTCTAAATGGAATTGCGGTGATTACAGAAGCTCTAAGTCTAAGAAGATCTTTCTGTAAAACTCCAAAATAGAAACTGCAGTGATAATCCATCTGGCAGCGGGCCCCACACATTTATTAATAATCTCCCATAATGCCCAGGGGCAGGCTCCTACCACCTCCTCTTCTTTTTGGATCAGGCTCTGCTGTCTTCCCACCTCTCCTCAGTTTCTTCTGCCCGTTTCTGGCCCTCCGTCCTGCCGACGACCCTTCGCTCCGACCGGCTCCGTCAGCTCAGAATGTCAGGAAAAATAAAAAGCATCTATCATGTTAGATCTATATTTACCCCGGTGCTATAATCTAACACTTCATGTTCTACTAGCATGTCACAGTGTAATGACAGAAAGTGAAAATGCGCCACAGGAACAGTCCAACGTTGGAGGATGTCATGGACATTCTGCTGCTTTTGCCGGCTAATCAACGACTGTCAGGCTTCGATGTGCAAATTCACAGAGCAGCTTTTGGGATTTATGTGCTACTTTTAACGGATTCACAGGCAGGATGTGAAGAACAAAAAAAAAAAATTAAAAAATACAAAGCGTGGGTGGGTGGTTCTGTTTTGTAAATGTGGCTGGTCACAACAAAGCCATGAACAAGTCTACTTGGAACATTTTGAATTATTTACAGATTTTAAAAATGTCAAACATCACTTCGCATGGAAATCACAAAAAGACGCTGGTGGTTACGATACGCTGCGAATCGTAATGGTGTTCTACAAACAATAAAAGTTCTGCAGCTCATCCCGAGGAACTGAAAACTATTCCTGCAGACATAAATTCCAATTTGAGAAAGACCGGCTTAGATCAAAGCATAAAGGTGAGATTAAAGTTCTGCAGCAAAAGTTGAGACGTAAATCCAATAGAGAGTTAACCTGTCCTCTTTCCACCGTTCATTCTCTGCTGACAGTCTGCTAAAGCTTCTGCTTGCTACGACGTCAGCTGTAATGCAGCAAGGCCTCCTGTGGATTCCTCCCGCTGTGGATATTCAGCAGAGAGCGAGAGGCAAAGACGAAGCGGCTTTAACGGCTTCCAGCTCCGGCAGAAAGCAGCTTATGGGGTGTTAAGGAAGAGGAGAAAGTGCCAGTGGAGCAATGATAGTGATTTTTCTATCACTCTGATGGCGACACTGACGGTCGCCGTGATTGTAATTGTCGCTTTCAGCTGTTCTGTTTGTTTTCCTGCATTTTCCTCCGAATTGACTCAAGTTATAAGCTTTATGACGGATCGGCCAAAATCGTACTTCCAGTGGGAAGACGATGTCACTCTCTGTGACGGGATCCATTGTTCAACCCAGCTGCTGATATGTTGAACGTTAACATATCCGACAATGTGCGTCGGATAAAGTTTGAGCATTTAGGTGACAATCTGAATAGAAAAGTTTTGAGTTGCTCAGAGGCTTGTTGTTTGTGTGCGGTGGCAGTCTAGATGATTCTCATTAGACTCGGATCTCAGTTGGAGGCTGTCAGCATTGAACTGGGTGTCAAGCTCCTTCATATCAGTACAAAGAGTGACTCACACATTTGTTGTCTTGAGACATGTTGCAATTCTCCACACTTCACAACTGAGGCATTTAGTCTCCTTACTGATGACTTTCTTTTAATGTTTGCAATTTATCTCCCACCTCACCCCCCCCAACCCCCCGGCCAACACACACACACCATCCAATCATCACACACTGGGGATTCAAGAGAGCATTGGAAATTTTTTTTATTTCCAATGCTTTTGTCAATCTTAAAGATCTCCAGCCTTACAAGTTTTAAAAGCCTGACATGATAACTACATAAATACAAATGTAGTTTTCAATTGTTCAGACCTTGACCTCATGTGAAAAGGTAACCCCCCCCCCACCTCCCACCCACCCAATCAAAACCCAGTACCTGGCTTTGTCTCTCCTGGTGATACCATTAATCATTTGCGTCAACTATCATCTATGTCGCTGTGGAGGAATTTAGACCCATACTTTGCAAAATTGCTTAATTGATTAGAGGATTTGCTGGTGTGTTTTGTTTTATTATCCAGCTGTATAAAACAAGTTTGTTTGGGCTTCAAGTGACAAACTGATGGTCAGACATTTTCCTTCTGGATTTCCTAGTAGAAAGCAGAATACCAGGCCAGCTGGAGAGCTGATGTGTTTCCATCAACAGTTTGAAATATTCATTAGAAATGTCTCGCGAACTCTCCCATCCACTAGAAGGATTTTCTCCATTCTTCTGAGATGTGTGGTCCATGCTAGTTAGCCACCTCTACTTCCTGTTTATTAGAGCCATAAGGATGGTCAGCATTTGACGAAATCATGCTCTGCGTTGACTGATTGATTCACTCCAAACCAGCAGAAGGCGACACGCCTAATTCGAAATTTCTTTATTGGGGCATTTAAAAGGTTTTCTCAAAACAAAAAGATGGTGTGGATTCCTTTGGAACAGGCTTGTTTTGCTGTGACTTGGCCAGGATGAAAACGATTCAAGTTTTTGTGATGCTGCGCAGATCTTCATGAAACAAAGATATGGTGGAGAAACCTGAAAGAGTTGGCGTTAGGGGGCGGCCATGTTGTCCACTACATCCATCACTGAAGGGAAGGTGTGCTCCCTCATGTAGACGATGAGGTTAGATTCACTCTAATCAAACAATTACTGGTGGTGATTAACTTGTCATGATGACTTAACACTTGACCTCCATTATCTCGTCCTGCTTCTGCTGCTCTCTAAGTTCCTCCTCCGTCTTTAACCACAAAACGCAGACGAGACGCCACGTCTTTTAAAACAGCAGCTCAGTTTTAATCAGGTGTAAAGGTTCCTGCTTCCCCTCTGTTAGCAAGCCTGCGTCACTGTAGTTCTCACTAATCTGCTCCAAATTCTCCTCTGCATCACAGATGTTATGTAACTACATCTTTCCATATGAACTCTACGTCGCTGTGGAGCTCACCCGGCTCCGCGCGATCACTTTTGCCTCACTGAATTCTTTGGCAGCGCGTTCACACAGATGAGCAGATTCCACGTCATGTCGAACTGTCGAAGCTAGGACTGAAGAACCGGAATGCTCTGAGGGCATCCAGATGGTGAGAGACGAGACGCCTTCACTAACTGGAGCTGGACCTTCAGGAGAAACCGTCTTCACACACACAGTGTGCCGCAGAGCCGCGCACGGACAAAGGAAACTGGTCAAAAAGCCAAAACGTCATACTTCAAATGTAGCTTTAGCATATTTACCACTGGTCTGAAATTGTTTTCTCTAGCAATTACATAAATTTGTATACTTTACCAAACTTCTCCTGTAAACAAAAATCATTGTTTTAACGAGATTAAGAAAACAGATTATCACAATATTTATTTATCTTTAAAGCTAAAATATCTTTTTCAAATGAGGAAAGTTGTAATATTAAAAAGGCTAACCTCTTGGGATTTTTAGTCACATCATCTAGAGCAGTGGTTCCCAAAGTGTGGGGCGTGGCCCCCTGGGGGATAGCAGTATGGATGATTGAAAAAAAAAAAGAAACTTAAAAAAAAAAAAAAAAACCCAGTTAGACAAAAGTGTATTTTATCTACCTGAACAGCATTTTCTTTTGAATACTTTAAATATAGTCTGTGAAAACAATCACCAGATTCTAAAATGGAGTCATTTTCACAGAGAAATTAGCGAGCTCAGTATTTTTAATAAAACAGATTTTTGTGTTCACCAGGGTTGTCTATAAACAGAGCCGCTGTGTGTATGTGTGTGTGTCATTCTGTAGGATTTCTGTTCCTCCCCTCACCTCCTCTGGCCTGACTGACCCACCAGCTCGTCGTCATGAACTACCTTCGCCGGCGCCTGTCTGACAGCAGCTTCGTGGCCAACTTGCCCAACGGCTACATGATGGATCTGCAGAGGCCAGCCCCGCCCGGATCATCCATTTCATCTCCCGCCTCCCCAGCCACCGAGAGGCGTCAGCCCCCGAGCCTCCCGAGCCAAACCCCGGGCTCGGGCTCGGGCTCGGGTTTGGGTTTGGGTCTGGGTTCAGGCCCGAACCCGCCCTCAGCAGCGGGTTCGGGGAGCTTCCTCAGCTCCTTCTCCAGCGTGGTGAAGAGTGCCCAGATGGCCCAGAACGTCGCCGCCGCTGCACACGCCAAGTCAGCTGGAGCTGCGGCAACTGAGGCGGCTTCTGCTGGAGGCGGTCAGCCGGCCAAACCTGCGGTACGCAAACCCAAGATCCTGCTGGTGGTTGATGATCAGCACACTGACTGGTGAGTGCAACACTAGAAGCTCTTAGTTTTTGTAACTTTGGGAGGTTTTTTGTTGTTGTTGTTGCTCAAGTGTACATACAGGGCCAGTCCAAGCATTTTTGGGGCCCTATTTGGGCCCCATTTTACCAACACCAGATGCTTATAATTCCTAATCCACTCTGTGTGAGGCATATCTACTATAATTAGCATCATTTGTAATTAGCCTACATTATAACAGTGCTGTTATGACTATTGATTTTAACCCTACAGGACTAGCAAACCAAAAGAAAAATGGGGGAAAAAAATGGATTTTGAAATGCAAAGTAGTATTTAAGTGTGCCATATTCTAACTATTTGAATGCAACATCAGCAGATAAACACTAAATTTCCCCCAACAGTGGCAGCAGTCAATTTCAGGACCAGGTTAACTATTATTTGCGTAGCAACTATAAAAGTAATATAGAAATGTTTTTTTCCATATAGAATTGCGTTTAGCTTGTATTATTCAAAATTATTTGAACTGTATATGTTTTTATCATGACAGCTTGGTGCGCTTGGGAGCTGTAGCCATCTGCTTAACTCGCATATACCTTGGGCCAGCCCTGCATAGATATTAAATAGTATTATAATTTTTCAGGCAGATGACAATAGAGAAATATTTTCCCATACCATAATACTGCCTCCACCAAAAAAAATTTTTACTTATGGGCACAACCTAGAAATGTGTTTATTGGGAAACAAGCCAATTTTCCAATGTTAAAAAGATAAAATAGTCCCTGAACTACAAACTGTTCACATATTCTAATGATAAGTCGTTTTTTAGTTCTGTACGAAAGCAGCAGAGCATCACTTCATTTTGGATGGGCCAGGACGTCCTTGGGCTCGTTAGGCATGCCAGAGCTCTCTGTGCCAAAATGGAAATTGTCATGGTAACCAGAGGAGAGAACTTAGCTGCTTAGGTGACAGAAAAATGAATGAGGTTAAACGAGAAAGAATTGGCTCATCTTTCAGTGGAGCCACACACGAACACATACACCCCTGCACACGCCCCCAACCCCTCCACACACACACAGACACACGCCCACACACACGCACACACACACACACACACACGCACACCCACACACACTTGTGTGTGTTAGAAGCTGCTGATGGATTCCCACAGCTCAGGTCAGCTGCTGGTTTATCTTCCCTGTCTAACTAAATCGATAGAGCTCTCATGCATTTCATGGACTGTTATTGTGTCGTCTAATGTTTTCAAAGAGATTGACTTCTGTGAGCTTTTTATGAGCCATTTCCAGCCTTTTGAAATTCATCTCCAGCGCCAGCAGAGGGGTGATTGTGTGCAGACCGCGAGGAGATCAGGCCAGGGTTGGAAACTGATCTCTAAATTAAAGCGTCTCGCTGACAGCTGTAATGAAGCGTTCCGGATTTCCTCGGGTCTTTTCTTGAGGAGCTGGGTGGCGGGTTTTGTGTGAGCCAGCGGGCTGAAATGCCCCTGCACACCCTGGTGTTTGATGAAATGAGCCATTAGGGGATCACTGTCACTTGCAGGCCTCCAGCCTGGCTCAGCCGCTCTGGGAAAAGCCGCTGCCGCCGCGTTCCTTCAGGAACAGCAGGAGTTCGGATCGCATGCAGCAGCGCAGAGACCTCCAGAAGGGTTTTTATCCTTTTGTGAGTTCAGAACAGAAGAGGCTTAGTTTAATTTAAAAATACTTGATTTATTTATCCCAAAGGGAAATTAAATGTTGTGGTAACTCATATGATCTAATCCACTGTGGATGGAGGTGCTGTGAGCATGAAGGGTCTCCAGTAGCAGTCCGTCTTGCAATGAATCTGAAGAAGCCTCTGACTGAAGACTGCTGCCTGGTTGTCATGACATGCTAACAGCTCGATATCTGGGCAGCACAGATGATCTTCTACAGTAGCAAATCCTGGATGACATCATCAGTTAGCAAGCTCTGCTAATCATCTGTTTTTGCCGCTCCTCTTTAAATCTGTCTGGCCGTTTGGTTCAAAAGCCAGGACGAGATGGTTTGAACTTCCTCTGATACCATGAAGCCTCCTTTTCAGTTCCTCTGGGATTTTGGGGTCATAGGTCAGCTATCATTTCAGCTTTTGAGACTTTTGAGACTGGCTGCTCCCAGCTGTCAAAACAATACCTCGTTGCCACAGTTTCATATTTTAAAAGTAGAAATGTAGGAGCAAAAATCTGCGGACAGCATCTAAAACCCGAGGGAGTAACCGTCCACACATGGAAGACTAGAACCAAAATCACAATAAGCCAAAGTCTAGTAAAGTGAATGAATCAGAACTAACGTAGCTGAAATCAACAGAAGATAGTAGCTCAAAACAGACACAATAGTACCAATACATCTGGATCACTATAGTAACAAATGAATTGGATTATTTGCCTTTACTTTAATAGCCACTTTTTGCTGCTACAACAGGCCTGACTCTTCTGGGAAGACTTTTCACAAGATTTATGACAGTATTTATGGAAATCTTTGACCATTTATCTGCTGTGCATTTTATAGGTCAGACAGTAATGCTGGATGTGAAGGTCTGGATTACAGTCACTGATCTAATTCATCCCAAAGTTGTTAAATCAAGTTGAGATTAGGGCAGTCAGTTTGTTCCACACTCAAACTACTCTCTTTTATGTCTCTATGGACTTTGCTTTGTGTACAATTCTGTCAGAAGTGAAAGGGGCAATATCCAAATTAAGTTATTTTTGACATAGACAATAAAAATCTCAGTGGACACTAACTGAACCTGTATTTTGTATAGCAAATTTTGAAAAAGAGCTCAGATTTAAATGGGCTCAAAGCCCCCAAAACAGACTAAACTTTCCATTTACTGCTAAGAAGTGATTTTTAAAAAAATGTGTTCAATACGGACAATAATTGCAATCTATGATATATTCAAATATTGAGAACGCTACAAAACAGCTTGAGATTATAAGAGCTTAGATTTCTTCCTTTATGCAAGTACTTTCAGTGTTTTTGATTGTAAAGCTTATTTATTTATTTACCTTTTTCTACCATTCTTAAAAATACATTTTGAACAAATTAATCTTAAAGAGAGAATAGGAGTAGTTTTACAAATCACCATTACTGATGAATGAAATAGAAACTGTAAAGTTACGTGACATTATTCCGTGTGTTCCACTTTTAGCCACATGGTGGCAGTGCAGTTTAGTGAAAGGTTCACAGAGAAACTCTTCTCAGTGAAGAGCTTCTGCCAGCAGGTGGCGCCAAACGACAGTCTTTAAATCCAGATTAGAGTTCAGCTGCTGCGAACTGTCCCTGTACATTTTTTTTGTTCTGCTAAATGTGTCTTTCTGAATGCATTTTCTTTGTGAAAAGTACATACATTTCAGCACTACATGTTAATTTATGTATTACTAGGCAGTTGCTGGATAGTTAGACAGTTCAACAGAGCTAAATACACTTTCTTGGGCGAAAAGTTAAACAGCTACAGGTGCAAAAACACACAGTATTGTGTGTTTTCTTTGCTCTGTGCAGCCTGAGAAAATATTCAATACTTCATAATTGTGGCTTTTGTTAATTACTTTGCACAGTTCTATTTATATTCAGGCTCATTATTTATTACTTTTTGCATGACACTACACAGAAATAATGTTGGCATCATTAAAAGCGCTACGGTTGGTCGATGATTCCAACATTGTTGTAGCTGTAGAGTATGGTCACTTTTTAAAACTGCAACAAGCACTAGTTTTCCATATTGCAATAAAAGTATATAAATATATATATAAAGGCAGATTTGGCTGCTGTTTTGGAAGCGTTTGTGGAACATGGTGTTCTTTGTGCGCCACTAAACTACCTGATTTTCAGCAACTGCTATGGATCTAAAATATTTGGAGCATGCCAACGAGATGCGACTTTCCCTTTTAAGAACTGTAATCTAGTTTGGTTGACTCAGAAAGCTCAGATAAGATCATCAAACTGATGTTAAATGATGAATTCACTGATTTTGTTCAATTTCATCCTTGTCTGAGTACCGGCAGACTTTCAAATTGAATAAAATACAGGATTTAAATGTATATTAGATTATATTACTTGTGAATTAGTCTGACCATTGCCATCCTCTGCAATTTGGCTTGATTCTCATCTCCCTTAAGTTCTTCTTGGGGCTTTCTTCCATTGAGATAGATGTCTCCAGATGAATTTCAATCGGGCCAATCAGCAAATCAAAGATTTATAGGGTGTAGTTTTGAAATCACATTGGAGAAAGTGAACAAAACTATTCAATCTGTGTTGGCCACACTTCCAAATATTGAATAATTAAAGTTGGAGCAAGAAGAATGTTTAAGACATTTAATTTCTGGTGAAGATGTCGAGGTCCTGTTCCCCATGGCATTGTTTACAGCACATGCAATTTCCAGTAAGCTTCATCCAGCTGGTCCATTACATACGTTACGGCAGAACGTTAACAATTTGATGAAACCGGATCCCGCCGTTCCAAGCTTCAACAGAGTCCACGCCTTCAGCAAGCAGTCGCTTCTCAGCCAAAGGTCCAGACCTTCTGAACGAAGCAACTCGTAGAACAAGGACTGGTTTTTGCCAGGCTACTTGTGAATACCTCTAAAGCCAATCAAATGTCCATGTCACAGTCCTTTCCTGTGATACCTCCATAAGTTACTCATCGATTTTTCGAGGTTCTGTTAAAAGTCCTGGCTATGTGGGCATTTTGTCTCTGCTCCCGGAGGCTGAATTTCCTCCTGGTCATTCCAGCAGAGAGTCTGGGGTCTCTGGGGAAACCCTGCTCTGTCCTGACAGCCTTGGCTTCCAGCAATGACTGATGCACAATAGCAGTACAGAGCACTCAGAGCATCACCGCAACCACCACCAATTCCTCCTTTGCTCTCTCCATGTCTCCCTCTCTCCTTCTCTTTAAGGCCGGCATGCAGGCCGATTGGCCAAGTATCTGTCAGTCTGTTTGCGCTGTGTTCAGAATTATACGAGCACCTGATCGCTTAATTCAGTCCTGCTCTGGCAGTGTTTATTTTGTTTTTATGTACGGCAGAACGGCATGAGAACCTCTGCTTACCTAGAGCTATATGAAGAGCGGATTTAAGTTAACATTATGCCACACACTGGCATTAAGAAGCTGAAGATTCTCTCTGGGGATTTGGTAATCTGTGCTGTGCCTCAAGAAGAGGGCAAAAGTTCATGAACTACAGCAGAAGAATTGGCAGGCCGACAGCTCCCACTGGAACCATGTTGTAAAGGTAAAGACAGTCATGAGGAAGATTGAGGAAACCTTCAATCCAGTTTCTTTCTGACTTTTTTTGATTACACAATTTTAGCCAATAAATCAAAAATATTTCTTAAAAAAAGTCTAGTCAAAGTTTGATTTGAAAAGATGAAAAGGATTAGAAATATATTAATTGTTCCTCCAACACATTTGTTTGGGATAGGTATTCCCATTTGAGATTTGGTTTCTGGAACTGGTTTATCCTTAAATAAAAACAATTGTTAAGGACCAGACTTTTTTTCTCGGAGGAACAGACACCTCAGTTCATCATTAAGACTGCATTCAAAACAAGCCTTTCTACTCCGCTTTAGTTGAAATCCAGTTAGTTTGTCTAAAAAGTCCATTTCATTTTGGGGAGTTTTGAATACATAATCAAACGCTCATGTGGACCAAAAAAGCAAACTCTGGTCTGCCCACAAACCTACATTTCTGTTCGGTTGAAGTGAACCGAAGACCTCTCCAAAAGTAGAAAGCGGACTACAGGACAAGGCATCCTGGGTAAATCCAACACTAGCTAGACTTGTAAACATACAAGTCTAGCTTTAGTGCTACAAATAGCTCAAAGACAAAACAGCAAAAATGCCACTACATATTTGTCTACATTTTTGGGGAAAAGAAAGTAGCGCTCAGTGTCTTCTTCAGAGATTTTTGTGTCATTTCCTTCAGTGGTTCTTAGTGTAGCGCCACCACAGGCGATAAGAGAAACAGGTATTTCTAATTGTTAGGTTTGTTTGACGCAGTGCAGTGAGAAAGAGAAGCACTCCAACTGAATATGGAACACATGGTTGGAACTTTGGTCTCCAATTGAACCAAGTCTACCAGGCCATCAGGTGTGAAAACACCCTAGAACTCTACCCTAATCCTAACTTTCCGATCCCGAACTTCAATGAAGAATCCTAAAGAAGGACTGTTTACTAGCATGTTACTTGGAAACATAAAAATGAATCAACCAATCATTTGGGTGATCAGAGGCAGTGAACAGGACTTTGTTAGGTTCAAAACCGTCATTAGTGTCAACAACAAATGATTTAATTGTAATTGTGACTTTTCGCAATGTATCACAATTACATTTGCATTTGTAGAGAACATATTTATTGGATGATCAAAGGTCTACATGAGCAATAATGATGCATGATTCTATGTTGCATTGTATTTTTGTGTTTGATTTGATGTAAAGCACTTTGAAATGCCTTGCTGCTGAAACGTGCAATACAAATAAAGTTTGATTTGATTTGATTTAATGATGGAAAACATGTCAGTGGTAAGAACTTACCACTTGCCCTATGAGCTTGAAAATGATTCCATCATCATATAAAGGCTTATCGCCTTTGAATTTACTACAAAGGCCACACAAAGAAAATAAAACCACTTGTTTAATGATTCTTTATGTGAAATTTGAAAGTAGACTCTTAAGACCTTTGTGTAGTACATATCTTGGTGTCTGAAGGAATTATAAATGACTCCAAAGTTTAGAGATCCTGTGTTGGAACAATAATCGCTATGTGTTGGCGGGTGTGTGTGTGTTATGAACTGTTAGCTCACAGTGTTTTTTGGGTTGTTGAAATAAGTCATGGTCTCCCGTGTAACACTGATGAAAATATACATGGAGTATATTTATTTTGGGGCTCGTGGGGCTGTTGTTTTCCTTGGCTGACTCTACTTTGCCGATGTGAACTGTTCTATTATTCTATTGATGAGTCATAGAAGGGTAACTCATCTGGGGTCGGTGTTTCCTCCAATTTTAGTCCCGGGACTTCCCGAGTCCTCTCCCCTGCACATCTTTGGCTGTACTGCATACAATATACTCGTCCTATTGGGGCTTGGAGGCGAATGGAGGCGCTGGTGGGATCGTTGTACCGCAGACAAACCAGTTAAATTCCATCAACTTATCTGACTAATGAGTTTTCACTGTTAATGTCAGAACCGAGCGTTTCAAATCTGCATGTTTGGGCTTTGAGGCTAGTGAAACAGAGCAGCTGTAGAGCGGCAGATGGAGATCAGATACAAAATGCTGCCATAAGGGAGGTCAGCCTCTTAAAACCCTCACCTCAGTGCCACTCCCGTGCTTCTTCTTGAGGATCCAGAGGTTTCCTGGGCAATAAAAACTAAACTGAGGTTTTTGGGTCTTGGAGCAGACCAGGAACAGATCCAAAGAATCAGAGAAATCCTGATCACAAACCCAAGCTAATTGAAGGATAGACGTAGAAAGTTGTTTCAGGAATTGTAGGCTCACTCCGCAATGCCTGAAAATACTACTACAGTTACAAAAACACTGGAACTGCAGAAGTCGAGAGTTACTGCTTTGTTGTCAAGGGGAAAGCTTTCTCAAAAAAAAACAAAAATAGGTTTTCAAACTCTAAAGCACTGAGCGATGTTTGCTTGGATCCAAAAGGGATGTGTGATAATGAGAGAAAGGAAACCCCCGAAGGGAAACTGACTTTGTCCAAAAGTATGAATCATGCACTTCTCATTAAAGAGCCAACATATTCTCATGTTTAAAATGGAAAGAATTCAGTGTTATGGTGTTTATAGTGAGGGTGTGGGTCAGATTGAGAGCTGGACATGGACTTGTTGTGTGGATTGGATCATATGAGAAGCCTTTGCTCACTGATCAATCAGAGCGACGGCATGTTTTGCAATACCTGGAACTGCATACCAGCCGTTGCTTGTGAGTGAACTTAATGGTCTTAACTCACATTTTTGACAACAAAAGTAGTCCTCAGTGACAGGAAGCATCGACCTCTGAGGATTCACGGCCTCTTAAATTGTGGAAAACAATGCGCTTCAGGATCCACCAGTACAACAGCTGGGAGAGTTTAGGGTCGAGAAGCTCCTTAGTGCATGTGATGAACATGAAAGATCGGCGCTAAAGGGACTGACGTATAACGGTGGATATCAAGAGAACGGACAGAAAAAGACGTTTTCAGGTTGAGTCTCTGGGGGGAAAATGTCATAGAATGGGGAAATATACTGCAGAGCAAAAAGATAAGAAAGCCCAACTAGCCTGTCAGAGTACCGAAAGGCTTCTAGCATGCAACCTAGATAATCAGCTCCTCAACTCTTCAGCCTGAGGGGCGAGACAGATTGTCAACTGCCCTGTGCATGCCAAAGGTCAGAGTTCACATCTAAGCCACATGGAATAGTTGGACTTAAAACAAATGAGACAAAATATTATCAGACGTGAACTGGAGCAGTGTTTCCCAATTCCAGTCCTCGCCCCCCCTGCCTGCATGTTGTAGGTGTTTCCCTTCTGCCACACACCTGGTTGAATCTCTGGGTGATTAACAGGCTCCTGCAGTACTTGGTGGCTGCAGAAGATGTCATGCAATCATTTGAATCAGCTGTTCTGGTATAGAGGCACATCTAAAACATGCAGGCAGGGGGGCCCCGAGGACCGGAATTGGGAACCACTGAATTGGAGTATCAGAACCAAAAAAATAAATAAAATGCTTAATGCTTGAATTTATAACCACTTGTACAATACAAGTCAGTGTTCTTTACTGTCAGGTGTTATATTACTTAGAACACTGAACTTACTATTAGAGTAAATTTAGGTATGATGAGATTCCTCAAGTCTAGTGACTTGAGGAATGGAACACAATTTTCACTCCAAATATGTGGATTACTTTCTTGATGCTGCTGTTGCTCAGACTTTGAAATTGAGTGAAAATATTTTTGTGAACAACTACTGTTTTTTTGTTTGTTTGTTTGTTTGTTTTTTACATTTATCACTAGTGTTCTAAATAATGCTAAATACCCTAAAATTCCTTTGCTGCACAATCCCATGAGCTCATAGCATCTTTGTTGCAACATAAAATGAGTGTTTTAAACTGAATTTCAAGATATATATATTTTTAAAGTCACTGGTGTTCATCCTGCAGAGTTTCAAATAGGACTGTATAGTCAAGGCATCTTTCAGCAAACACAATAAAAATATTGTTTCATTCTAAAAACTATTGTTGGGGCATGTACCCAGTTAAAAATAGCTCATTTATCATTATTTATATTTTTATTGCAATCTGAACTAATTTCACTCAGAGTTGCATAATGCAAATACTTGCACAGAATTGACTATTTCTACAATTATACCTGGGTTATGGTAGTCTAATAGTGTAATAATACTGGTATTGCTTGTTTTCATTCCTTAGATGGTTAGAGTTGCTAAAAACCTTCAAAGACGCAATCAGAAATAACTTTTGGAATTTTGATTACATGTTGCTATTTTAATATATGTAGAAGATTTAACTAATAATTTAGTTATTAATATCACACCATTGTAAATCTTATTGATCTTTTTCTGTAGATCCCTGACGTGTGTCCTTTATTGAGATTACAATTATCGGTCTTAATTTTTCCTCTGATTTGTCGTCTGCCAATGAATATGGACAATCTCATCTGGGCCCATATTTCTACCCAATTTCTTCCCAGATCAGCGCCACATGTACATTTTGGCTGGATGCTTCTTAATTTGTTCCCAGAATAGTTCATTTCCTTTGTTTAAGCAATTTATTCACAGAACTTTGTAATGTAATATGTATTTTTCTGTGGGGAGAAATAACTAAAACAATGCTGTTTCCGTGAACTTATGTCCACCCATGTTTTTAAATGAATGTTTCAAATTAAAGACTCTGAACTTTTTAAAACTCTTGAGTCACAGTAGAATCTGTTTCCTCTATTCTGACTCATGTGAAATGAGTCAGAATAGAGAATAAATCAGGAGGTTGAAGCTAAAAGCAGGCAGTCATAAAACAGGCTATTGACAAAGCCTTGCTGTTAGCATGTTAGCAAGATTAGAGTAGCTGGAAACAGATTTAATGGCGCAGTTTTTGCATAAATTAAGCATGTAGAAAAAATGTTAGTCAATTTTCTTCTAAAATAGCACAAAGAATCCTTTTATTCTTCTTGCTCAATCTAAATCCTCCATAACTGATGGTAAGAGAGATTACTCTGTTAGTGGAACAGCCTTCAAGCAAGCAGGTGCATCACAGACAGGTTTCTGTGTACGTTTTACTGTCTTTGATTTCATGCTCTTGACCAGTGTAAGTGACCTGTGTCTGCGGATACCAGAATCTTTTTTAGAAAG
Source organism: Gambusia affinis (assembly GCF_019740435.1). Classification (NCBI taxonomy): domain Eukaryota; kingdom Metazoa; phylum Chordata; class Actinopteri; order Cyprinodontiformes; family Poeciliidae; genus Gambusia; species Gambusia affinis. The sequence goes on from NC_057890.1 coordinate 2,368,619, forward strand.
GCAAAACAAAAAACCTGGGAGTTCTCACCAGTTACTTGAAATCCCCTAAAGGTCAGATTTTAAAACCATGGAAAAAGTGAGTCATTTCTTTTCCTACTTGCCAGGTATTTTGGACCATCTAGTGAAATTTGAGCTCGACTTCAACAAAACAAACACGGGTAATTTAAGGTTGTTTTGTTCAGTATGCACTTTGTAGTGCAGGAAGGCAATCTGCATTTGGGCCCAGACACAAACACGGCATCATTTTTTTTTCTCGCTGTCTGTAACTAAACAGGAAGGGCTTATTCTGATTTATTGTCAAAGTGGCTTAAGTGCAACAGCATCTCGGATCTCCGAAAATTTACAAGCAGTGTTGAAAAGTTGTGTGAGGGCAAAGGGCCCGGGCCCTTCGAATCTGACTCAGTTACGGCCCGATTCGACCGGAACCTAACGTGGCCTGACTAAGGTTCTAGTTGTTTTCCATTATGACAGAGTGTTGCGCAACAAGCACAAAAATGTCTGCACCTCGTTGTTGCACTTTGGTGTCAGTTTTAGTGTTTCTTTCCTTTAAGCTCCAAATACACTAAATCCCCGATTTAGTGTATTTGACCAACCAGTCTAACCAATCAGTGATCGGCGGTCTTCTGACGTCCTGCTTTGAGCCCAACTCGGCAAAATTCCAGCAAACTGTTGATAAACTTGCGAAAGGAAAATTGAAGGTCTGAAAGTCATTGGATTTAAACTGCAATTCCACCAAGTTCTAAGAAAATGAATGTAACTGTTTGGCATTTAAGTTTTAGAAACTCTCTAAAGTGAAACCCTGTCATTAGTAATCATCTAAAGCAGGCTAGGCGTGCTAATGTCAAACAATGAGAGAAGAAATAGACCTGTCTGTGTGCCGTGTTTGGTAACGATGTGTGTGTACGTGTCATGCTTCATGTGTTAAGCGTCCTGCTCTTCGATCTTTAATCAAAGCCCTTTCTCTTGTTCTTCCATGCAGGGCCAAGTATTTTCGGGGGAAGAAGCTGAACGGAGAATATGAGATCCGAGTTGAGCAGGTAGAGTAAATGTCATGTACTCTTGTGATTGCTCTTAATTAGTATTTGGCCAGACTGTTGGGCCTGCAGGCAACATGTTCTTTTCAGAATTGGCAAACAATTTGTGTTCATCCATTTGAACTGTTTTACTTGAATACTTAACTATGGGAAACAACAAAACAAAAAACTACTCCTTCCCAGGTATTTGACAGCAAGATGATTGCTACTGTTACTGTACATAACTGAGAAGTACAAAACAAAGGATGCATCATTTTTTTTCTTGAAATAAATGCCTGAAAAGAAGTGTGTGTTTTTGTATGAAGCCAACTGATGGTGATACAGTTTTGGAACTATTCACTAGAATTATGGGCCTGACGACACACGGAACGCGATAAGCAACAAAAGTCGAACGTTTATCAACTTTTCTGTCTCACTGGCGTGTCTGTGAGTACGAGCTTGAAATGCCACAGATTTCGCCGGTCGCTTGGCTGAAGAAGGGAAAGTGAATGTCGCCTCATTTTTGCAAGTTCCATAATAAAATGAATGGAGGAGAGATGCTGCTTCCTGTGTGTTGGGCCTTTAAGAGCAGCAAGGCTTTGGGTTATGTCTCCATCATTTGTACATTTAGAAACTAAAATTTGTAATAAAGAGTTTAAACTCTCTCAAACTGAATGGAAAATGTAAGTGAAGGCCAATTTTTACTCTGACTTTCCCATTCTAATACATAAGCATACTTTTATCTACACCGTCCCATTGTATCGCCACCTGGACGGTTTGGGCTACCGTTCTGCTAGAAGGTGAACCTTCACTCCATTCTCAAGTCGTCTGCAGCCTCTAATAGTTTCTTCTCAAGGATTCCCTGGTATTTAGCTCCATCCATCTTCATCCATAGGCCTTACCTGCTAGCTTGACTCCCAAATGAGAATTCTCAAAACTGAAATCACCTCGACTAAGTACTCCACCAACTTCACTTACCGACCAGGATTTCACGTCAAAGTGATGCTTCCTCAGAAGCATGTTGATATACACCCTGTAAAAAAAACAAAACAAAAATTCCATCTAAAGAAACTGTATTTGAAACTGAATCCACATGTTTATAGGTCTAGACTTGCAGCATCGACAGTGTGAACAGCATCAGCTCTACCCCGGAGAAGTGTTGGGCTACCCATTGTCTTTGAAACACGCTGGTGGAGTGTTTACGGGGGAAGAAGAAAAGAACCGCAGAAAGCTGGACGGGTGATTTATTTATTTTTTTTATTGGCCGTTTGCTCAGCTCTCCACTGTTGTGGTCACGTCTTTAGACGAGGACGACTGGAGAGACTTCTCTGTGAAATCAGAGTCGTCTAACTTTGAGTGTCCATAGAGCTGTGGTTATTAAGCTGAGTGAAGACTTGACAGATTTATTCGGGCCTGTAAGTCGATAATTTGGGGACCAAACAAGCACTCTGGTACCCAGCGGAGACTGACCTACTTAGGTCTTGTTAGACCCAGAACCCTTTCCCTAAAGCCCTCTGCACTTTGGATAAAAGGTCAGTTTGCTAATTGCTAATCCTTAGCTAGGATCCTCATTGACTGTTTGTGGATTTCGCTGAGCCTTGGGAGGACTGTGTGAAAAGCAAGCGACATGCAACTTGACAACCAATGCTGTTCCACTCTGTCTCCAGCCCGTCTCTTTTCACCTTCGTCAGCACACATACAGAGCCAAACTGCAGCCTGAAGCTGTTCAAGCCGACCCCAAAAGCTGTTTTTCTCATCACGTCTTTACACCTTGTGATTATCCCATATATGTCTGGCACAGATTGACATTTGACTCTGAAATCATATGCTATCTCCCATCTGTCATGTTAATAATGTGTGGTAAGCTCCCTGAAGCAGCCCCACATCATTATCAAACATCTTCTCTAGTGAGCTCGCCTCCTTATAAGGTATGATCTCCATGCTTAAACACAGGAGCTAACACAGCAAGGTTTGCTGCAGATGGGCGCAATGCAAGCCTTTTTTAAAAATATATAAATAAATAAAACAAAGTTTCATCATAGCTAACCGTTTTCCCCTTTTTGCACAACCTATGTTGAAGTTTCAGGTCTGGAATCTCGTTTTGACCAGTAAACAGCCACAAGACAAAGCAGTGACTCGGATAAAAAGCTGTACAAAGTTTTCCATGTATATTAAATTGTGAGGACGTCTCTTCCTGACACCTTACAGATTTTCTGTCTGATTTAGTCCTGGATCATCCAAAAAGATTAATTTGACCTTTATGAAATCGTTGGTTTTGCTGATTTGGATGTGTGCTTGGTGTCTTTCTCTAGTCTTTGGGTCAAAAACTGAATGGTGATCATGTTTTTAAATCACCTTCATAACAACCCTAGTTCCATCATATTGAAACGTAACCCCTGATCACAATGCTGCGGCTACCGTGTTTCCATCCTTCATGGTCTCAAAGGCAAGAGGTTTAGGAGGGAGACCCAGACATCTTTTTCCCCAGCGACATCCTCCAGCTCATTCTGGGGGATCCCAAGGCGTCAGATCGGATAAATGTTCCCTCTAACGAGTTCTGGGTCTTTCCGGGGGGTTTCGTCCCAGTGGGACGTGCCCAGAAAACCTCCACAAGGAGGCCCACAGGGGCCCCCTTGATCCACATCAACTGACTCCTTTTGACACAGAGCACCAGTGGCTTTACTTTGAGTAGGCCCCCGGCTGTTGGAGCTCATCAACCAATTGATGAGGCTCAATCCTTCCACCCTTCAGAGGAAGCTCATTTGTGTCCAGGATCTCATTGTTTCGGTCATGATGCATGTCTGGTGAACATACATGAGGTCAGAATGTTCACAGCCCAGTGTATTAAGAGCTTTGCTTTTTGAGCAGCGCCCGCACTACTGCAGATGAATCCGTCTGTCCATCTCCTGGTCCGTCCTTCCGCCATGACACCAAAATACCTAAAGTCCTCTGCTTGAGGCAGAAGCTGCATCCCACTCTAGAGAAACGACTTCTCCTTTTTCTGGTTGACAACAATCCCCTCTGACTAAAGACTCTCCCGTACTTCAATCCCAACCAAACAGTTGATGCAAAACGTTTGAATTCGCACACTTTCCCGCTGCAGTATCCGTCACGCCCCAACCTGCCGAGGTTCCCACCCCGTCTTTGCATACTCCAATTTGCACACAAAACGGTCACAGAGGGAGCACCACGCCTTTCTGCAGACAGCCTCCTTCATGGACAACAAGGTTGCAACATGTCCAGGAGCTTTTAGCCATTTGACAGGAAGAAATTCTCAAAAGTAATCTATGTCTCAATGACATACAAAAACAGGATAGTAGAAGTGGAGTAGTTCATGCAAAATATCGTTACAATCACACAATACACAACAGGCCTTGTGGATGCTTCCCTGCAAACAAAGAAACCACACCCAATTGAGCTGAATGACTTCAGGCCAGTCGCTCTCACATCACATTTGATGAAGACTATGGAGAGACTGGTTCTGGGGATACTGAAGCCACAGGTGCGCCATGCACTAGACCCATTACAGTTTGCATATCAGGAAAAGGTGGGTGTCGACGATGCCATCTCATACCTCTTGCACAGGACACATTCTCATCTGGACAGGGGGAAAAGTGCTGTGAGACTCATGTTTTTTGACTTCTCTAGTGCTTTTAACACCATCCAACCTTCCAGATTGAGTAACAAGCTCCTGCAGATGGGGGTGGATGCTCACCTGGTATCCTGGATTGCAGACTATCTGACTGAGTGGCCACAGTTTGTCAGACTGAAGGACTGCCTTTCTGACACTGTTATCAGCAGCACCCGAGCGCCACAGGGAACTGTGCTTTTTGAACCAGTCTGTCGTTGCCAGCGTCCTCTTCTATGCTGTGACATGCTGAGGAGGAAGCATTAAGAAGAGGGATGCTGGACGACTAGACAGGCTGGTAAGGAAAGCCGGCTCTGTAGTGGGGTCTGAACTGGACTGCATTATGTCAATATCAGATAAAAGGACCCTGAATAAGTTATTCAACATCATGGACAACGACTGTCATCCACTCCACAGCACCATCATGCAGCAGAAGAGTCTGATCAGCTGGAGACTTCGCTCCCTGACATGCTCAACAGACAGACTGAAGCATTGTACTATTGTACAATGCTTCACTGAAGGGCAGGGGAGAAGTGGACTTCTCTGCTTAGTACATCGACACAGCAGACTTCACCTCCACACTCCTTATAGTGTCATACAGACTGATGGACTGGACTCTGACTGACTCTGTCGGCTACATTATAAGTCAACATGCACTCCTCCATTCTGGCAACTGTTTTAAATTTAATTTAGCACTTAGGATTTTTAGTGTTTTTGAGTATTTTTAGCTCTTAGTAATGTTGGTCTGGTAATTGTGTTAATTTGGTGATTTAGTGTTTTTGTGGTATATTGTGTGAATTGTAGTGTATGTTGTGTGTAATGTCTTGAGCTGCTGGGACCTTGAATTTCCCCTGTTGGGATCAATAAAGTATTCATCATCATCATCATCATCAAGTCCTGCAGTTTTTGTCTCGCGTCTCTAAGAACCAATTTCATCACTTTGGGTCGAGCGGAGTTCCTTTGGAGGAGCCGCCTGTCATCCCAACAGCTCAACGCTCAGCAGTGAACGACAACAGGACCACATGAGGTCCTGAGGTTCCCAAACCAGGCTCACTTGTCTCCACGGTAACGCTTTATTTGCTCATTTGAAGTGAAACGCCTTTGTCTTGCAGGCCTCCGTAGCCCACATACATGGAGAAACACACAGGAGGTTTCCAGAAATTAAATTGTGTGTTTTCATCAGTTCTTGAGAACCGTTTGGTTCTTGTAAGGTCTGAAGTTCTTGAAGTCCAGATAAAAAATGGAAGAAATGAAATGCTTTTTCTTGCGTTTGGATCACCTTAGGCCAAGCAGAAAAACTGCAATACATGGACTTGTCAAAACTGAACAGAGATATTCTACACCAATTAGAACTTCAATTTTGGACCCGTCACTGTACCAGTGACAACAAAAGTCTCATCTCATTCTTGTGAACCCAGCATTTTCACATTGTCTTTACTTGTATTGTCATCGTTACACCCTCATCAGAACCATATTTTGTGTTATTCCTTATCATCTCTACCGTTTTCTGTTTGTGTTTTGTACCACAGTCCCAGCTGGAACAAGGGGCCCCTCTGTTGTTGAGGAGATTGTTGGGCAACATCTGCTCAGCAGCTGTGTGACCTCACAGTTATTGATGTTTGTTTTGGTTGCAGCCATGCCAGCTCCCAGGCAGCTAGCTGGACGTTATCAGTAGCCCCTTTTACTCCAGCTGGTTTTCACCTCTGATAAAAGGAATCTGTGCAGAGTGAGCTCCTGACAGATGATTTGTTACTAATTGCAGATAGTTGATTTATCCAATTGACCTCACACCCTCAGAGTGGAATTCTATAATTTAGGGCTTTGGAAAACGTAGTATTCACAGGGTAACATGTCTACTGCTGTATCTAATTCTGTTGAGTTCAAATTGAGTTAAACTTGTTCATAACTCCGAAGCCAAGCCTCGGTTCTTATTAGCGCCGGATCCAAAAGCCGTTCTGAATCGGCCGTGGATGGAGCTCAGCACATAACAGTCAGGTCTGAAAGCATTTCTTCGATGTATCACTTCCTGTTTTCCTTTCCCAGGGCGAGAGCTGCTCTGAGACTAGTGTCTGAATGAGTAACCATGATGGTATCCATGGTGCTGAGGAAAACCTCTTGTTCTGGCTTCTGGGCCTTCTGGGCACCAACCACTTCATCTGTTACTGCCCAATGACAATGGCTGTTAAGACTCCTCTCATCCTTAACCAGCCAATCAGAGAAGCCATGAAGTCGCCCGCGCTCTTGTTTTATTTTTGCCACAGCCAAAGTCAGCGTAGGTCCTCATGTTTGGGTTGGGATTAGCTATGAAGGAAGAATTGACTTGGGTCTGCAAATTTGCTTGGGATTGTCTGAGTATAATCATAGATTCGCTAGATAGAAGTGGGAGTTTTTCTTTTTTGAAATATTTTCCAGTGGAAAAACAATTAACATTTGCACATATATTTCAGCTCCCACCCCCACATAGTGTTTAAATAGGTTAAATATGATTGGGTGTTTTAGAGAATCTTGCTGGTAATGTTTCCTCTTTATATGGTTGGACAAAGCTGTATATCAAATGCCAATCAAAGCACAGAAATGGGTAGAAAGACTTGCTGTTGGAGGATAAAAGAAACTAAGCTGTGAAAGGTCAGTTTAAAGAACAGTTTCAATCTTCATTATGTTTAAAAGCTAGCTTTCAGTTTCAGCTTGACTTTGTCTTGTTATTAACGTACCGTTTTCATACGCAAATCAAAGTCATTTCAAAGGATTTTGGATATACCACATGTTGGCTGATCATGTGGATGAAAACAGAGATGCACAATGAGGCAATCACGCTCTCATTTCATTCATTTAAATGTCTCAAGTTAATTTCAAATGAACGCTTTAGAATTATGAGAAACGATCAGGAATAAAACGACAAAAACAAACCAGATCTGAAAACTCCACACAGAAACACAAGATCTGAACTGGCAACCTTCTAGAAGTAAAAGATGAGTCATTTCATATCAGACTCAGGTCTTAAGTCTGTCGTATGTTTGGGATGGGGCATTTTCAATCTGTTAATAAGAAGCATGACCAAGCAGGAAGTCCTCGTCAACATCATGACTACAAGCTTTAGGGACACAGAGCAAGAAGATTATCCTTAAAGGCAAAAAGGACCATTAGTCTTACAGACAAAAAACAAGGAGAACTTGTTGGTGTCATGGCTGTTAGCCTTAAAGACACAAAGCAGAAAGCACTTGCTGGAGTTTTGTACTTAGTTTTGCACAAACGAAGTACTTGTTGCCAGTATTCCACTTTAAGACCTAAAGCAAGTAGCCCTTTTTTGTGTCATGACCGGATATGTTGGATAAGGAAGGAAGAGTCTGCATATGGTTCCTTTACCTGCAACTTTTCATGCAGTGAACTGGGTTGTTTAATAATACTCATGATGAGTTTGTTGGTACTGCAAGGCCAGTCGTGAAAGACAAGAAACCTTTTGAATACCTGGATAACAAGCTGAAGGAATCAGTCTAGGACCAACCAATAGGGCATAGGTCATGCAGGTGTAATGTGATATTCTCTGTTGCTGCATTCTGATAGACAATGTAGTTGGGACAGGTTGTGAACAGAGTCTAAAGCATAATGAAAAGAGAAACTGAGGCCCTTGATAAACCTGGTGTTACATAATCTCAACGCCAGATTTACCTAAAACCCCAGTGAGTTTCCCGTCATAGAAAAGTAACAGTCTGCAGTCCTTCCCTATGCTTCATGCAAATGTTTCCAATACAACTCGGCCACAGGACGTTTCTCCCTCACACATTTAGCTATTTATTTAGCGAGGCAGTCCAGAGCTTAATCCGTCAAGCCTTAAATCGTAAACCTATTTCTTTGGTTAGTGGAGTGCCAAATACCGTTAGCCATGTGCGGTGCATGTGTGCAGAGGCTTACTCCAGTACGCAAAATTTGCTTTCGAGGCTTCCCCAGAGACCCAGTGGGAAAAGTTTCAATAGAGAGGAGGAAAAATTGAGTTTGTAAAACGTTGCATAATTTTGAGTGATTAAAAAAAAAAAAAAGCAAAAAAATGATTCATGTTTTGGCAGAGAGCTGTTGTTTGACTCTAACAGCCAAGCAGCTAACTCTTAACGCTCCAGTTTTTGACACTTCTATGGGTTATAATCTCACTTGATTATTTATCTGTTCAGATATTTTGATAGTTTATGGCTGCACCCAGCAGTATTTAGAGTCAGTAAGTGACTCTCAGTCCAATGCCTACTCAGGCTTCTCGCGCTCACTTTTAAATGAAATGCAGCTGTTCTTTCTGCACGGTGTTCTGCTGGAGCGTTGACCGGGACCTGCCCATCTGAATTTTTGTTTTTCCACACATGGTCAGCAGGCTACTTGTGCAGGGTCCATTTATTGGGCCATTTGTGTCATGTCTCATGCTTTGAAGGAATGTAAAGACCAACAAACACCAGCTATTCCTGCCTGAGGTCAACCTGCTGCCGTTCAGCATACCTCCAGGGAAAACTCTAGCTGGTGCAAAGGAATGAGGGAAGGAATGCCGTTCAACTGCATCCAGAAAACTTCTATTGTGTGGCAAGCCAGGAAAAAATTGAGTTTATAGCGGTTTAGAAATGGGAATCAGAATTATCTGCTTGCCAGTGCCAGTGCCCTGTTAGCATCCTCCTGGTGTTTGGAGCCACCAGGGTTGGCTGATCAATAGACCTTAGGGAGTGAGATGGAATGTAAGGCGGGGTGACGCACAAACACTCACGCATCTGTTTGCCAGAAGGAGAACTTTCACATTTCCACTTGTCCCTGCATGTCTTCAACTCCCACAAATCGCACAAGAATAGTTTAAATAGTTGAATGACTTTCTAATTCAATTTTAAAGCGAGTAGTGGAGTCTCGCTTTAAAAATGATCCAATCCATTCTATGTGAAATATACGGCTAAATCAAGAAAACCATCTGAAAAGTTTAGAAAAAAGCAGGCCAGTGTTTTGCATGCAAGGTAAAAGGATACAAAAAGGAAACAAAGGTCCTGAGGTTTCAGTTTTCACAGTTAGATACTGACCACTCCAGCGCTCCGTGCCTGACCGCTACTGACACCAACACGGACGAGAAGCCGCTTCCAGATTGCTCCCAATTGTACGTGGAGATGCTAAAAAAGGGTTTGAGGATTTTGCTCAGTGGAACGATGAAATGAAAGTGGAGCCGAACTCACGACGGGGTCAATCTAGTGTCAGGAAATCCTGGGAGAACGTATCGCTGTCTGTAAGGATGGAAGCCGCAGCTTCTGCCACGCGGGCGTCATTAAACCTTCAAACAGGAAGAGGATTCCCCAGCATGTGTCAAAGTCCACCGAGTTCGACAGACACCAGAGTGGCTGTCAAGGTGGTAGAGACTATTGAAAAATCACAGGCCAGTTTGATTGTCAGCAGGGGGAAATTTGGACACTTTTTTTGTTTGCAAAGTTTCTTGAGGGGTTTCTTGATATTATAACAGTACATGTCCAATGTGTGCTGAAGATGTGAATGACTTTTGGAAACTGAGTTCCACATACAGTGAGCTTTTGTCTTTAGACTTAAGCTGGTTAAACAGATTGTACGTTACAGCTTCCTGCATGTATGTTAAACTTGTATTTCTTGAATTTTTCCTTAATGAAAACATTAATTTGGAGAAAACAAACCTTAATGTGTCTTACTATTTTTTTAGAACCATCCATACATTACTGGAATTTTCAAATGTGTTTTTTTTTTTTTTTTTGCCTGTTGGTCCCACACATCCTAAGATTCTTTTCCCAGAAGTGGAGTTGTTGTCCCTTCCTTTTGAGAATCTCTGGGAGTCTGACTGAGTCATTAAGTAGCCAAGCTACGGCCTTTCACAAGGCCCTCACTGTCCTGGAGGCCAGAGACTGGGGATAACTCAATTTGCCTTCTCTGACCAACTCGCTCTGTCCCTCCCAGTCTTGTCTTCTGCTCTGCTCTGTGCAAATGCAGAAAGGCACTGTGACGTAGGAAAGCAATTTACTTTAATGTTATGTAGACGTATTGCTGTCAACAGGCCAAAAGAAATAGCGCTGAGTCAAGGGGTTCATCCGCGGCACGTACATGAGACCTCATGCTTCATGTCGCTGTAAAAATCTAAACTTGGGCTTTGCTTTTCGGTTTCCCAGGCGGAGTTCTCAGAGATCAACCTGGCCTCTTACGTCAACTCAGGATGCACGGTGGACATGCAGGTCAACAAAGGCGGCTCCAAAGTGGTCAGGTGAGTTATTAGAGACAACGCTCAGGAGAGATGATGCAGTTTTGTCAAGGAAAACTACAAAAAACAAACAAAAGGAGAAAAAAAAACCCCAGAAAAATCACAGGTGGAGAATAAACTTTGTTGCGTTTCTGTCAAATTATGTTTTCACCAAGAGTCATTTTAATATTAGTAAAGTGACCAGTCAGACTCCCTGGTCCAGGATTTGTGTCAGTAGGTAACTTCTCATTGGAGACAGAAGTCACCCCAAGGTTCAATCCTGGGATGTCTGTCATTTAACATCCACATGATCCCATTGGCTCAGGTTATAATAAACAATAAGAGTAGTTACCATAGCTACACAGATGAAGCACAGCTCTACATTACGATGTCACCAGGTGACTCTGAACCCAGCCAATCACTGAACAGATGCTCAGAACAGATAAATGTGTGGATGTGCCAAAACTTTCTTCAGCTGAACAGAAACAGAACCGAAGTTGTTATGTTTGGGCCTGAAGAGGAACGATCAAGAGTCAGTGCACAACTTCAGTTGCTTCAGCTGGAAGAGGTCAGGCCTGATATCTGGGTGTAGTGATGAACTCTGATCTGAACCTTCAGAGACACATAAAGACGGTTACAAAGTCTTCCTTCTATCACCTGAAGAACATTTCCAGGATTAGAGGACTAATGTTCTCAGCAAAATCTAGAGAAACTCATCCATGTGTTTGTCTTTAGTGGCATTGATTACTGGAGCAGCGTCTTCACAGGTCTGTCTAAAAATATCAGCTGATCCAGAACGCTGCTGCTCTCATCCTCACTAAAACCAGGAAGATAGAGAACGTCACCCAGATCTAAAGTTTTTAGAACGCAGATCCGAGAATACACTTTAAAATACTGCTGTTAGTATATTAAATACTAGTATTAGTTAAACTACTGAACAGCTTGGCACCACAAAACATTAAAGTTCTGTTGTTGTTTTATCAACCTTCCAGAACTCTCAGGTCTTCTGGTTCTGGTTCTGCTCTGCATCCAGAACCAGAACCAAACATGGAGAAGCAGCATTCAGCTTCTATGCAAAACAAATCTGGAAGAATCTTCTAGAAAACTGAACAGTTGAAACACCGAGTTCCTTTAAATCAAGGGTTAAAAACCTGTTTGATTAGAGCTGCCTTTGATTAATAATAACTGGAATACTGATTAAGTCCACTCTTCATTATTGATAATTTTGAGGATGGCATTTGATAAACTCTAATGTTTTCTGTTTATTCTCATATATATATAATTGTGTTATGTTATTATGTAAAGCCCTCAACTTTCCTTATGGCTCAAATGTTCCATGCAAACAAACTGGACTTGAAAACATTTGAGGTCAGTAATGGGATGAAAAAGCGACCAGGCATGAGCGCCATGTAGCCAGGAGAGGGACTGCTTTGTTTGGTGAGGTAACTGCTGAGAGAATCGCAGATAAACAGCAGATTCTGGTAGGAAAGTTGACCTCATGGTCCTGCTTTATCTAAACCAGTGCAGCACAATATGTCAAACTGCAGTCGTCATGGGAATATCAGCGGTGTGCATTGTCTCGGTTGCAAGTGGCCCACTTGAAGAATCATGCATCCAAATTTTAGGATAAACTTTTAGTGCCTTCCATTTCCACACTTGATGTTTATGTTTAGTGTGTGGATTAATTGGTTTGTGTTTTACTGACTTTAAAGCAGGAGGACCAATTGCTGACTTTGCATTTAGTTGTAGGTGACGTGGCTCTTCTTATGCTAGCTGGTCTCTTTAAAACATAAAGAGATGAGACGAAATGATATTGGCCAAAATCGGTTCTCGTTGTCACAGTTGTGTGTCGGTAGTTGCGTCGTTTCTTTTCTCAGGTCGTCCATTCCTTCTTGTCACATCCTCCCTGGTGAACGTTTCGCCACCCTCTGCATGTGAAACTATTGTGAGTTTGGTCAGAATTTTGTGGGAATGTTTGTTTACGTGGAAAACAGACCAAACTACTCAACTTCCAGAATCCGGTTTTTCAGCCACAGAGCAGGATGGATAGTTTAGAGGAACTATTGTCTGAGGCTGAGAGGAAGTACTGTTGGACTAAAACTCTGAACTCCTCCTGCTCTGTTCTGGTCCGATGCAGAAGGTAAACGTCCTACCAAAACCTTCCATTTGTTTCCTTTGGGATTCCAGTAACACGGAAAATAAAATAAAGTGTTGCAGCTCGTCAATCATTATTTCCTCCTCCGAATTTGTGAACTCGTAATAATGGTTCCTCTCTGCCGTTCCCTTAAGTGAACAGATTCCTGAAGGGAACTGTTGACTGGTTTTTGAGCCACATTTTCCTCAATTTACTCAATAACATTATAGCATGATGTCAAGCTATAAAAAAATCTATTTAACACAATACTGCCCCCTTAAGCAGTTGATCTTTTTGGGCTGGACTGTATTAGGTCTACTGTAACTCGCTTCCTTGCTCTAGCTAAAGTAGAGCATCCCTCTCAAATATGTTTGCAACTCATTGTATCTCCACAACAGTTCATAAAACTGGAGCAATGCTTCTCCTGCTGATTTTTAGGAGATTTCCTCAGTGGAACCATTTTAACCTTTAGACATATTGCCTAAGCGTTGGATCTCAGCCTCAGAGCCACCAGGTGACAGGAAGAGGCCTGACAATCATCAGATATAGGGATACTAAAGCAGCCCACTTAACAATGCAACCTGTTTCTAGCCCTGACACTGAGGTCATTGTGAGAGTTTTGAATATTTTTGCGTGAAATCTGTGTAACGACAGAACGGCCAAATTGTATTCAGATGGTGTGACTTTCCGCCTCGCTCACAAACACCGACCTTCACTGCCAAATTAGTTTGCTTATCACTTATGACTCTGAACTCGTCTACAAATAGAATAATGGTCAATTCAAGCAGCCGGTCCCACCGGGACATAACTAATAATGCATATTGGTCCCACAGTTATAGAGTCAGAAGTTCAACTTCTAGAAGTTGCTTTTGTTTCCGTTTCCACTCAGAAAGGGTCGCAGGGGAACAGCTTGGATAAAAGAATTGGCGAAAAACTCAGCAGACCCTTCAGATCCTTCCCATTTCATAGATTATGTCCTAATTATGTCTGCGACAGCCGCGCGTTTCATTCTGCGCCAGAGGAATGCATAAACACCAGCTTCCCAAGCAGAAATTAAACACACGCCATGTGAGTGAGTTTTCCTTGAGTGCATGTGATCATTCTAGGATGGCACTCACACACACACACACACACACATGCCCGGTTTATTTTTTAAGGCATATTTAAAGCAGGCTCCTGCTTTTCCACGTGTCTCCTGCCCGATGTGACCCTTGACCCCTCCGTGCAGACATCCTGCCCTGCGCTGGCTCCACCAAGCAGCTCGTGTTCTCACAGTTCTGTGGTTTCACTGGTCTCACACTTGTCCATGTGCTATGCATTGTAAAAAAAAATAAAAAAAATGTTAATGTAGTGTCAGAATACATGAGGGAGTAACAAGGGTGGAAAGTAAGCACTCGTTCTGTTACGAATGATAAAAATGATCAAAAATTAAACAGCCTTAAATGAAAATATTATTTACTGTTGATATTTCATGAAATTGCTTTTGGTTTCAGTGTCACTAGACAAAGTCACACTCTGATGTGGAGAAAGGGGGGGGGGGGATGACTGAAACCCAATCTGTCTGACAACATGAAGCAGGCTAAAGGAAATCCAAACTCAAAAAGTGACTCATTTTGCCCCAATGTAAAGAAATCCATGTGAAGTCAGAAACTTCTGCCAATCTGGACAGGTATTTCTAATGCAGGGGTGTCAAAGTCCAGTCCTCCAGTCGCTGTCCTGCAGTTTTTAGATGTTCCACTGGTACAAAACACTGGAATGAAATGATTAATTACCTCCTCCTCGTGTAGATCAGTTCTCCAGAGCCTTGCTAATGTCCTAATTATTCTATTTAGGTGTGATGCAGCAGAGGGACAACTAAAAGTTGCAGGACACTTGAGGACTGGAGTTTGACACCTGTGATCTAATGCTTTGGGATTCCAGCAAATCCACAGACGGTGGAAAGATGAAACAATGGAGAACCTTCCCAAGAGTCTACCAAGGATTCTCCAAGAGCTCAGAGCAGACTCATCCTGGAGGTCCCAATGAGCCAAGAGCATCTGAGACACTGCAGGCCTTACGCCAGGTCTGAGTTTATCACTCAGAAATAAGAAAGATTTTTCTAAGGCAGAGTGTGACTGACACAGGCTCAGTGTTACTTGTGGAATATGAAAACCAGCAAATACCTGTCCTCTGAACCGTCTGCAACAATTTGCTGAATGTGCAACGTGGCGTGTGTAGCGTAGCAGAACAGTATGCCACAAAGTACAGTAGATGTGGCATGTTGTTTCCAGATGAAATTTTGCAGTCAGCCCTTTGGCTTCTCTGGCTCTTGCTGCCAAAACCTCCATCAAGCTTCTCCGCTCAGAGTGGGAATGCTGATCTGGCCGAACAGCAGATGACAGCAGCCAAAGTATGAGAAGCCTCAGAGCAGCCTGTCTCCTTTCTGCCATAACCACAGAGTCCCAGTTGTGCTAAAAAAAGAACGCACAACAAACGATTACCCAGCGCTGATCGGTGTCCCTCACTTGATTGGTAAACTGTTAGTAGGAAGTGGTTTGCTAAGATAATTGAACTGTAAGTATCTTGGGCTGTTGTCAGATCCCCAAATTAAAAATTGGGGGGCAAGGAGGATGAAATGTGAGGCGAAAGTCATAAAACTGTCGGGAACGTTCTCTTTACTGCTCTTAGAGGGTTTAATTAATGCTGCTGCAGCACACATTACAGCGCCCTTGAGGGCCCTAACACCCGCAATAATACTGAAAGACAAAAAAATCTAACTTCCTTTTAGTAGGTTCAGCTGGGTTTTTATGTGAGGGTCTGATGATTGATCCAACAGATGATTATTGTAATGACCTTTATGAACATTGTTAACCCATTCAGCCCACACTGGTAGTGCACTGGTTTTCATTACATGTTTGCATTACATATGTTTCTCAACTGGCAAACCGATTATTGTGATAATCTCAATGTAGAAACTTCCAAAAAAAAAAAAGAAATTGGCGTCAGGGCATCGGGGTGTAGCCCAGGTACCCAAAGTCAAAAGCACAGGATGGAAGGAGAAACTCATATTAACTGATCTAAGGTACCTGCTCACCCAGGTTACCTCACCAAAGGTCATGAGACGATGTTGGAAATGAATTTGGAAACTTTCCATCCACTGTATGTACGAGCTTACAGACTGAATTGTTGCTTGACGTTGGAACTTTCGCATAGACTTCTCCTCAGACTGTTGGAGAGACAAATGCATTAACAGGTTCTCCTCGGGGGGCCGATGCAGAACCAGAGGGGTAAACATGGGCTGTCCAACAGAACCATCTTAGAGACTAGAACTGGACAGTGAATCATCAGGAACCATGTTGGTTTTGGTGAGCAACCTCCCTTTACTAGGCAACAGTCAATGAGAGATTTTAGCAGAGATTCTCATAGTTGGGTAAGTCTTTGTGCTCGTTGGATTATGACTCATTCGACGGAAAATGTCTGAAAGCTGAAAGACTTCAGCTTTCCCAGCGTTCTTGTCAATACAACATTGTTTCGTAATAGTGCAAAAGAGCTGCTGGAGATGCTTAGGAAATGTAATGCCTTGCTGCCAATCATTTGATTGCCTCAGGAATTCTTCCGCTCTCAAACAATCATTTCTTTTCCTGCGTAGTCTGTCTTATAAAGATTTGCTATAGTCTGAAGAAATCAACCAGAAAAATCACAACTTCATAGAAAGATAAGTTATTTCAAAAAGTCGACTCATTTAGAGCACCTGAAGACGTCTCATTTGAGGAAATTTCCCCTTGCAAGGGGAATGATCAGACTGAAACGAAATTAAGTTTCAGTCTTTTTTCTTGTGCAACACTAAGGCATAAGTGGTATAAATATTTTTCTTCAAAGTACTGACCTTTTACGTCCAAGATGTCTCAAAACAAACCTAGCGGTTACGTTGGTGTCATGCGGCGGCATCTATCCTCGTTAACAGGAAAGCAGAGAGTTTTCTCCGTAAGGTGCTTTTCCCTGTGACGGCATAGAGCCCCCACAGCACAATGCAGCATTGTATATCCACCCTGGACTGAGCCCCGGTATGTACTGTTTGACATTTGTGGCATTCCCGCTGAGTTTTACCGCGATTAGTCTTATCAACGTGAGACAGGCTGATGGAGGAAGATAAGGCCTTCATCAGCTTTTGAGACAAGCACAAGGTCTTTATGGAGAAAAATGCTCTCTGGAACACACATATTCCTTCTGAGCTTATTAGAAGGTCAGAGATTCTTCATGATAATGGGATCTGGAGACCAAATGGCAGCGTATTGTCCCAAGTATGAATAGCTTCCAGGCTAAGGAATGTTGATTTAAAAAACCCCCATCTTTTTTCACTGATTGTACTGCAGAAAAGTCATAGATATGTCAGTCCTGGGGTATGTTCATAGTTGTTGTTCCTTCTCATTCTTCCTTTAAATTTTTCACTTCTGATACTGATATCTGAGATTTAGTATCAGCTGATACCGATCCGGTACAGAAAAACCGATGAACTGACTTGAAACATTTCTTCTTCTTCTTTTTTTTAAACACAGACATTAAATATACCGAATCACAAATTAATTTGAAAACTCTGCAACAGCACAGCACACTTAAATACGACGATAGCTTCACAACTTTGGTCCAACATATAAAAACAACACAGCTTCAATTTGTTCAGTCAGTGCAGTTAGGAGAAGAACAGCCGATGTAAACATGAAAATAATAAACTGCAACGAACCTTGTTTCAAATGGGTCAGAAAGGGCAAAAATGAATCATAAATAAAATGCAAAATATAATGGGACACAGAGAGCAGAATGTGTCCCATGTGGGGAAGTAAGGAAGTACTAACAGGATTGAATCTCTTTCAACAGCGGTTTTTCTTCCACAAGGCCAAATGTCTGGAGTGTTTTCCTGTCGACAGATTCTCCCACCCGAGCTTCGAATCTCTACAGCTTCTCCAGAGCTATCTTGGGCCTCTCTGATTAATGCTTCCCTGACTCAACCTTTCAGTTCGGTGACATGACAAGGAGAACCAGCATCACCTTTGCTCAGCCAGTTAACTAATCCCCAAAGAGAGATGACATAACCTGCTCACCTCATGAGTTCATGAAATCCAAGGAAAGCTAAACAGAAAACAAGTTATTGAAGGAACACAAAAAGTATGAGTCTAATTTTGTTTTTGATAAATGTGACACAGTTGAGGTCTTCAGGTTCTTCATGAAACATTTGGATTCACTTCCAGAACAGTTTGTGAAGGAAGGATCAGACTGCTAGTTGGATTGATGAGAAGTTCTTCACCTCTTCAACCTGACAGTCTGAGACTAATGAAGCTCATGACTATCAACACACACACACACACACACACACACACACACACACAAAAAACCCAGTTGGTTTGTGTTAATATGCTGACGGAGCTTGAGAAGTGCTGGAGACATCTGTCCCCAACACAGTCAGGTCGCAATGGGATGTTTCACTAAGGAAAGATCACTGATGATGATTGCATACTAAAATGCATCCAGTCTGTCACTTAATGTAGAAAAATGTAAGAGGCTCTGAGGTTTCAACATATAGACGATCTGGTCTGTTCCACCTTCCGATTAACAGAAACGTTAATCAGCTGTGATACAGTTGAGTGGATTCTTCTTGATGTCTTAGGACTTTAGAGGAACATGATCTGCACAATGCCAAAGATGAACAATATCAGCAATGGGCTTGCTGCTGCCAAACAACCCGGGAAGTGTTGTAAGGTCACTTCCAAGGAATCTGAGGTCCAGACGGGTAAAAATTCAGTCAAAAGTCAGATTGCTGTAAATGTCAGAGAAATTGCAAATGAAAACAAAAGCTACATCTCATTCTTCATTCATAACTGAACCACCATTAGAAAAACAGTTTGAACCGGTACGGTTTGTTTGAACAGTTTGTTTAAACCGTGTATTAAAACACGCATGTGGCTGCGCACCTTTCTTTGATAAATCCTAATTTGCGGGAAATAGAGAAGCTGCTGGTCCACGACACCCACAAATACATATGTAAATGACCCAACAATAACCATGGCAACGTGCTTGTTCATTTTATTTAAAAGGTGCTTTGAGGACACATAATGTCACCTCACAAAAATAAAAATACATTTTGAAGAAAAAAAAAATAAATCCAAATTACAAAAAATTAAAATAAAGAGATCCTGCAAATGCCTGTTTTAACAGTAGCGGGTTCAGCCGGGATTTAAAGACGGACAGCGTGCCAGAGAGTCCTTTGAGAGGGAATGTGGACGTTTATTCTAAATAATAGAAAGCTTTATGTACATAAGGCGCACTCACAAAGCTGGCGGCTCGACTGAAGGATGACTGCAGCTGGACCGGTACTGGTACCGGTACCGCACGGATAAACCAGCATCAACGTTTCCCAGCAAATCAGTATGATCTCTGATCAATCGTTCCCTCTGAATCCTTCCACTAGTGATGTTCTCCATCAGAGCCAAAACGCTCCATAATTACGCAGCTCAATGAAGTTTGAGTTCATCTGCTGATCCAATAATGTTAGTGAGAATGAAACAACCCCGTAGATGCATGTCATGCTCTTCGGCGCACGGACCAATGCATTACATCTTTATGAGACAAAAACTGAGAAAAAGTACTATTTACATTGGAGTGAGGTTTTCACATACTTTTATTTCTATTTTCTTTATTTTGTGTGCTTGTTAGCTTATTGTCTGAGGATAAATGCGGTTCGGTTTCATCGTTTACGTTTAAACAATAAAATATTAAAGTCATGAGAAACATCGGGTTTGATGTTTCTTGGTCTAAATGACAATGAATATCGTCAGATTTCAGTGTATTTAGGCGAGTTTTGACCCTTTGTAGTTTGATATTGTCCACAGAAAAAAGTTTACATGGCTGCCGCACATTGTCAGCTAAAAAGTGTGCGCAAACTATTTACGCAAACTTTGACGCAAAGCTAATTTTTATACATGCAGAGTTGTGCTTAAAATATGGCGCTGGACATTTATGCATGAGGCCCCAGAAGATCAGTTTGTTTTGGGGAGGTGTGAATGCCCAATCAAGACCAAAGAAGCAAACTCTGGTCTGGCTAAAAACCAGCTTGAACTGGGTTGAAGTGAACGCAGTTTGAATGTGTATGTGAACACGCCTCCAAAAGCAGGCTGCAGACGACAGCGCAGGGCATTCTGGGTAAACACAATCAGAACAATCTTCTGAGTCTAGCGGTAGTGAGAGAAATGGCTTTAAAATCAACCTTTAAAATCTCACGCCGCTCCATTTTTTTGTTTGCATGTCTTCCAGAAGGAGGTCGAGCTCAGTGGCTTCAGAGGTTTTTATGTCGCTTCCTTCAACGTAGCAAATGCTGCAATTTCTGTCCCCAAATACAAACCGATTCGTAAATGATGCTCTTTTATCCACCAACCCACCTCAAGAAAATTCCCACAGTTCTTTGGCATCTGTTCTTGAAATCCGCGATCCGATCAGTTGAGCCAAATGGGTTTTTTTCCTGGATGCTGAGACGTTTCATCTAATGCATTTTAAATTTGACCAATCTGTACACGTCCATGGTTCGCTTTATGTCTGTCTGCAGGTCTTTTAAGCCAGACTTCGTCCTGATTCGCCAACACGCCTACAGCATGATTCCCGGCGAGGACTTCAGGAACGTTGTGATCGGCCTGCACTTTGGTGGCGTGCCGAGTGTCAACTCCCTCTTCTCCCTATATAATTTCTGCAGCAAACCTTGGGTGGTAAGCAGTCTTAAACAGCTCTTTCTGCTCTGCTTTAACCTCCATAGAGTGCTTAGACTCACCCTCTCAGCAGCTGCCTCTCTCTGATTTATATGGGCCATTACACGGAGCTGGAACACCTGTGCCTGGAGCAGGAGGTCTTTGTCACTGTACTTATTAGTACCTTTGTAGGAAATTAAAATCCAAAATTCTCCAGGGAAAACCATGTAATTGCTGAGCGCTGTGTGACTTCATAAATGCAGTGTTGTCAGGTACAATTTGACTTTAAAGTATGTTTCACCAGGACTGACACTTTTACACTGTTTGGTCTGTAGAGGTACTTTTGCTTCCCCTTTTTATTGTTCGGTTATTTTACTTCACCACGTCCCAGTGGTCAAATCACTGCGTAGTATTCCTAGAGTCTGGAACTGCGCGTACAAATCAAAAGAAAGATAAGTTCAGCCCAATGCCTGCTTGGTGCCCAGTGTTTCTAGAAGGGATCATGGATGTTGCCTTAACACACTGTGTGAACAATGGCTGTTAGAATCAGCTCTGACTGGGTGGATCTCAACTCTTTCAGTCTTAGTTCCTAAAATGGCCAGACAATAAAGAGCTTTTATTATCCCAGTGCCAGATGGTAACTTCAAGATGAGCCATCAACCAGCTGACATCCTTATCATAAATGTCTTTAGCGCTCACGCCATTTCTCTCTTACAGATTCCTGTTTCTACATTATTTTTTTTTTGTCACTATTGTATCATCTTGCTAATTTTAACCTTCCTGTGGTCGTAGGAGACTGGGTCATTTGTACCCTGTGTGCGGTCTGGCAGGTTGCATAGATCCCATGTTTTACAAGGTTTTTTTTTGTTTTTTTTCTTTGTGGTTTCGGGAACCGACTGCCGCACTGTTCAAGACTGCAGGAGAGTGATAGAAAACCTTAGTAAAATACTGAATGCCATTTTGAACAGATTATTTGGGTAGTTTGTCTCGCCTTATTAATGAAGTCGTCTAATTTTGGAACTATTCATCTAATCTTCATCTGATTTTAAAGTTTTTTTTCATTGGAAAACAATATTTAAGGGTGAAGAAGGCTAAATTAAGAGAAATCTCTACATGCTTTTCCCACACAGCTGTAGCTTCTACCTGACGCATTTTGTCCTCTTGTTTATTTCTCTTCACAGTTTTCTCAAATGATTAAGCTCTACCACTCCCTCGGCCCCGAGAAATTCCCCCTGAATGAACAAACCTTCTACCCAAACCACACACAAATGGTGAGTGATTATTCCCTAGAAAACCACCTGAAATGCACAATAGATGACAAAAAGCCTTGTTTGGTCCATTTCTCATTGACTCTTTATTATAAAAATATAAAACAGAAATTAAGTCAAACATTTCTCTACCCTTACATGGTAACACCACCACCCACCCCACACAATCCAGGAATCAGTGCTTACACACAGACTGTACACAGCTTTCTTGATTTCAGTTTTTCCTCAATTTTTGTTTTGTTTGAACTTGACCAATTGTTTCTGTGTTAAGCAGACGATATATTTACACAAAACAGAAATCACAGAAATAATGACACAGAAATGCCACAACTGGAGGAGGAACCCTATGGACACTAATGAAAACAATTCAGCCCATAAAAGAAAATGAAATGAGTGTTGCTTGAAGAAGTCGAGGCATCCTATTTGCTAGCTAAAATTAGCAGTTGTTTAGCTTAGTTTAAGATGGTCAAGACATTTGGGTAAAAGCTCTCACCAGAAGCTAAAGCTTTATTTAAATGTAATTGTTGAAAATAAAAAAATGAGAGGCTGACTGTTGGAAAAACAAATGGTTGTATTTTTAGCTAACAAATTTTTTTTGCAAAGCTAACGTTTAGTATCACATCCAACAGGCAGAACTTGGTGAGGTCGTTTCTTAGGCCTTCAATAGAAACTTTGCTGATTCTTTTTAAAAAGTGTTGTTAATCCATTTGAGGCAAATCGGCATCCGCTAATGGAATGGACTGAAAGGAAGCTAACAAGAAAAACAAAACAAAACAAAAAAATCTAAACTGGAGCAGGTGAAGAAGAATGATCTTAGTGACAATAAAATTACTTTCTTTTTTATATATTTTTATATAATGTTCATTTAAAATAGTTAAATACAAAAGATTGAATATACACTTAGAAAATATCTCATACTGTGAAACCTGTTTAAAGTGAATAATCACCGGATTGTTGAATAGTACCAGCCAAGGGAAATATGATCGAACAGAACAGAAAAAAGTACCTTAAAGTTTCGATGCGCGTCGATCACACTAACTGATTTGACGTGTTGTACTTTTTTTTTAGTTCTGCTTTTGCATGTATATCAGGGTTACTGTGTAATCCAATAAACATAAATAAATGCATTATAGAGATTTCAGCATTTCTTTAGCTTATTTTTATGTACAGCATAAAATAAAATATCACAACTCAAAAAAGAAAAGAACTCCTCCCTCTGTTGGCACTGGATCAGTGTTGACGTTTGATAATCTATGCACAACGAAGCAGGAAGTGTACGGGGCCGAGCTGCAACTGCAGGTGAGCTGCACTGGAGACATTCGGGCAAGCCGAGGTGCTAAAGACGGACGCTGCAGTAAAAACTGAACACGGCTGATCTGAAACTGCATTTTCAGAATTTGAATCTAAAAAGTATAATTTTCATACCTCACATATTGGCACAAATTGAGAAGTGTTTTGGCAGTGCTGCTAGCAGGTGTATTATTGTGAAAAGATTTCATCTCAATTTTTAATTTGCTGTGTGTGTGTCACTTTAAGAAGATGGACTGCTATCGGCAAGATATCAATGAAATCATCAGTAGATTAGCTGCCTAAGGTCAGTCCACTTTTTCAATTTTAAGATCCCAACTGAGGTTGATAACGGTCTTCCCGTATAAACGTCTAATAAACTTCTACTGTTTCTACCACGGATTAAAACACGATGGTAGCTGATTGAAGTGGGAAAACTTTACAAGGGTAAAGGGCAACCTTTACAACAACGCTTTGTTTTTTGTTGGGGTTTTTTTTTCTATCAGAAGTGCTACAGACAGGCACTGTAATATATCTGCTCTTTTCTGCCTTTTTAAAGAAGGCCGTCACGAGTCCAGTAAGAGGAATCCGAGGTGGGGGACAGAAACGGGGCGGGAGATCGTTGATTTCTGGGCGGGCTGCGCCTGGAATCAGGGATCAGTGGCGTTGATGATGGTTTTATCGCGGGTGGTCATGCCTCGGTACCAGCTGCAGTAGCCCTCTTTCTGCTGGATGCAGGCGTAGTGTCGGGACTGGTAGCCGGGATAGCCGAAGTGGGACAGCATGTCCGTCCAGAGGCACTCGTTCTTTGAAGTCACGAAGCAGGGCAGGTAGTGGCAGGGCTTAATCTACCGACAGAGAAAAACACAAATGGATTTATATTTGCTATGAAGATGAAGAGACTGCAGAACATGTCAATATAGTACAGCATCAGAGTGAAAGACGCTGAATGTTATGTAAGGCGTTAAAAGCAACTTCAGAATTGGATTCAGCAAAATATTCCAACATGTCCCATCTCATCTATTCAGCTGCGGTGATCAGGTGGTTCAGTAAAAGGAGAGCATTTAGAGAGCGAAGCTGCCAACTTCACCCTGATGCTCGTATGCTTTGTGCTGAGGGATGTGAAACGAAGCGTCTTCCTAATGCACTCAACGTTTGGGTAGTTTAAGGATGTAGTCGGGCTCCACTCTGCATTGAAATGTGCGTCATTACACCAGGTGCTTACACACACAAAAAAAACCCCAGCTCCCTGGATGAATGAATGGGACCGACTGACGGGAAGGATTCACGCAGCCCCGCTGGTAGAGGTGACGAACAGAAAAGAGGCTGGATGTGGTGGGAGGAAAAGTGAATCACTTGCTGCAAAGAGCTGCACTCGTCTCAGAATGAAACGGCAAATTTCAGTCGGTACATTTTAGAGAGAGAACTCCCCATTTCTGTTATTCAATGATAAGCTGTCATTGGAGCGCTACGAGTCACTTCCTGCTCATTAAAGCCAGTAAGTCAAAGGTGGAGCTGACATGGAGCCATGTTCTATCATTCTCGCTCGTCTTTGGTCTGGGCGACGGGGCCGCTGACGCCCTGACCCGCATGGCCAACAAAAGGCCCCCTCTGCTAATCCACTTATGCTGATAGTGGCTGAGTGTGTTAGCAGATGTCCAGGAGGGCGCCCAGCGGCGGGGTCAGCAGCTGCACGCCGCAGCCAGGACAAGCTGGGAATGAAGACTGGAGCCGCTTCCAGGGCTGTTAATTAATTCCCAGCGATCGCAGTAAAACTCGCTCTTTTCTGCAGCTCTGCCACTATTCAACATCCATGAAATCTGGAAGTGGAAACTGGGCCGTAAAAATGTTCATTCCTTTTTTTTGGTTTGCGGAGGTCAAACGGGGGATTTAATGGACGGAAACTGTGAAAGTGGCTCCACGGATACTAAATCTCCTCTCTAGTAGTGACTAACGGAGTTTCCAGCCTGGCTTCCCGTCCTCCCTCCTGCCTGCTCGTCTCATTCCCGTCGGCTCTCCGTG
Organism: Gambusia affinis; assembly: GCF_019740435.1. Lineage (NCBI taxonomy): Eukaryota > Metazoa > Chordata > Actinopteri > Cyprinodontiformes > Poeciliidae > Gambusia > Gambusia affinis. The sequence continues at coordinate 2,393,885 of NC_057890.1, forward strand.
GTTTTCACTCACCCTGCAGTTGCAGCCCAGCTGGTAGCGGTGGTTGAAGCCCTTCTTCTGCGCCAGCGACAGTCGTTCCCACCGCTCGTTGAAGTTGCAGAGCCCTGTGTAAACTTTGTCGTCGTACACCCGACCTGGGGGAGCAAAGGGTAAAGGAGGTGAGCAAGCGAGTTCCTCCAGAGCTACAATCTCAAACCGCACAGGAACCTTATCAGAGGTTTTTATCTCCGGCAAACTAAAGTCGAGAAAATCGAGACGCGTTTGGCATCAACTGCATGGTCACCGTAATAAACCAACACCCCCGTTTTGGAATATCTGGAGGTCATCAGACGTCTATGTTTAGCAGCGGACCACTTCAATCGCTGTGAGCCCCCAGGAGCGACAATATTTGTCACCATTTGTCTCCGTCACAGTGCTGTTCGTAAGTGGCATTTCAACAGGTCACAAATATGTCCCGATTAGCCCGCCCTCTGAAGCGCCAGGACCGGACCGTGGAGTCGCGTTGAGAGTGCGACTCGCTCCTAAAACTCTAATCAGTCAGAGCCCCCTAAAGCCGGATCAAAGGAGGTTTCAATAGCTCATCCTGCAGGCCTCCGTGTTCTAGCGGAGGCTATAGGCTCGACTTATTATAGCCGCCCCCAGGGCAGAGAGAGAGAAAGAGACATCCACTGATGTCACCCGTGCCCGGGCTGGGTAAACATAGCTGTAGTTGCCTGGCAACACCGGCTCGTTGGCTTGCGCCGTGCGGTGGAGTTACAGTATTTACAGGTTGGGGACTCACTGACACCTATATAAGTTGAGTGCTGCAGGGTCCAAAGTAAACAGCATCCTTGTTGGAAATAGCAACTCATAAAGTGCTTGTGTTGGAAAATGCCAGCCGCTTCCTGCTGGCTGGTAATTATAAGCTGTGAGGGAGAGAAAACTGCTGAGACGCAAAGGGAAGTCTTAAAAAAAAAATAAAAAAAACACGCCTCTGTACAGTAGCAAAGGGTCTGCTAATAATAGAGAGAACAGTTTTTGTCAGAAGACAAATGAAGTCCTGGGGGACAGGACGAGTGGGGGGCCAAAGAGTCGTCATGCCGGTAGCTGGACTCTGGAAGGAAAACAGCTTTTCCTGGCAACACGAAGCCGACCAGAATGTTCTCTACAACTCCTCTACCGGGGGGTGCAGAGTGCACAACTATGTCATGTTTTTCCTTGCGTTACAAACTAATTCCTTGGTGTATTTTACTGAACTGGATAAAAAATGTTATGCTTTCACTCTATGAAATGCAGCTCGAAGACGCAAGCTGCGTTTTCATGACAGTTGTGTGCAAAAGTTTGTAAATATCAGGTCGAAAAAACACAATTTCGCAATATGCGGCGTTTCTATTAACCAAGAAATGCAATCACAGTCATCCAAAAATAAGTTTGTTTACGCGATAAGTCACTATAAAACCTAAAGCACCATGATCCTGCTACTACTGTCGGCCATTTTCTTGATGGTTTGCGCCAGTGGTAACATCCGGTTATTGATCATGTGACTCGTGTGATGTAAAAAAAAAAATTTTTTTCCATAGTAATTTTGCAAAATGACCAAATTTTGACCAAATACACCACATCCTAACGACCAAACATCTAATTGAAAAATTTGTTTTTTTCGAAATCGCCACTTTTTTCATTAAGCACATTTATTTTCAAGCAGCATCCTTTTTTCTTTTTTTTTCCCCCCAAAGTATGACTTTGACAGCTCACCTGTGATCAGGTACTGGTACTTGTTGATCTCAAACTTGACGCCGCACAAGCTCTCGGAGGCGTCCGTGTAGATGTGCTGCACGTGCTGAACTTTCTCGAATCCTTTGTACATCTGACAAAAAAAAAAAAAAAGGGAGATGGAATCAAGGCACTGGAAAAACAGAGCTAGAGTTCTCTCTGGCGACACTCAAAAGTCCCCACATGAACAACAGGGAAAAGGAAACAACACTCCTGCTTTATCAGATGACTATTTTAAGAGAGGACCTCGAGGGAATGAAAATCTGAAGGCTGGGCTTTTGCTGAAATCCCGAGATAACGTGACGAGTAACGTGGTGCAACTGTGATGGATACACAGCATAAAGTCTGTTTTCGTAGAGGATTGCTTCCTTCTCTGTTTTGTTTTTTGTTTTTTTTTTAAGGGTGTAATGTATTTTTCTGAGAACAACAGGAAATCCCTGTTTAGACGCGGCGCTCCCAGAAAAACGGAACAAACTATTACCTCAGCCAGAAGCTGTGGAGCTTTATGGAGGCCAAAGGGATTCGTCTCATAGGATTTGTGGAAATCTGGAGGATGCTTTGCTTTTTTATATAAGCTCAAACAGTCGTAATACATAACAAAAAGGCCACTGTTGTACAGATGCTGGTGCGTGACTCTGACGAAATGTTTACTCTCGGTGCGAGGAGTTTGGTTGAGCTGTAATACCCGTAAGCCTACTAATCCTCCGGCATGGCTCCTGTCAAAGCAGCGGGCCGATGTCGGCATCTGTCAGAAATAAGGAGCGTTATGTAAGGATCCGGAGAAAAGGAGGGACGGCCTTTCAGGACTAGAATTAGTTATAGGCTGGAGAGACACTGGTATAAGTTTCTTAAACCTATATTATAGTTTGACCATTGCTTTTAATTGGGTTTCTACACTAAAAAGCTCAGCATTAAAGAGTTGGAGTTTAACAGCAACAGCAAGACTAGATGTTATCAGTTTAGATACCATTAATCGTGTGGCTGTGAACATCAAATTAGCTCAAACTAGCAACGATTCAATTACGGATTTGCATCATAAGAGTGTTCTGTGCGTTTCAGATGCCATCTAGAAAGTGAAGGTTTAATTCATGTAATAACCTCAATTTTTCAAAATGAGTCTTAAATGTACAACTTCTCTTCTAGCAACTCCTAATTTATAAATTTGCCTCTGATATTAATTTGATCTATAGCTTTAAAACGAGGTTAAGATCTTCTCTCATCGGCTGAGCATATCGGACAAAGTTTGGCAAGAAGAATGTTGATCTCAGTAGGTTGCTAAAAAGGGTCAATCTTGGGTGAAGATTAGGTTTATAATTCACCTAAACAAACAAAAGGCTTGGTTCAAATTGGGGGCATTTTATGCAGTTCAGTAGATCGTGACGTTGAGTTATAATGGACTTAAAATGATTCAATTTAACATGCAGAAGCATACAGAAAGCTTATTTTATTTATTTTTTCCCCCAAAATGTTGTATTTTCTGTGAGGTGAGCACCAGTCGCCTTCATTTACAATTTTCAGAATCCCTTTGATAACCTTTAGTTGACCGTACTATAAGAGGTAGAAGAGCTGGACAGTCATTTTTTGTCATCCTACCAGTTACATTCCTGTTTCTGACAGATAGTTTGTCAGAGAGCGTTGGCCACTATATTAGGAAAAACAGCCGTGGGTATTTTTTCTGGTTTCTGTAAAGAACTGGAATTGCATATATTTTATTTGAATTAAAATGTGTACTTATTACAACACATGATTTTACAATATGGATTCTTATTTCTAGTGTTTTCAATACACCATTGCTTTAGTTATAATTCCAATAACCAATGTTGTTTAATTTAGTTGATGGTAAGACATTGGAATTTTTCACTTGAACATGATTATTCTGATGCTAATCAGAATAATGACTACCATCATGGTAATAATGGTACCATCATTGCCATTATTCTGATTGTAGTGTGTCCAATATTCAAAATATAAAGAAGTCTTTGGAATACAGAACTTGTTGCTACTCGTTTTCAGTTATGTTGAGGTCACACTTTACCAGTAACTGGATTGAGTCTCACTGAGGTATATGCTCAGACCCGACAAACATCAGAAGTGGTAGACACTGCTAACAAAGTTAGCTGTGCTAACCCCTAAAGCACTAATTATAGGCATACGCACTACACAAACACAGTATTTAGTGGACATGAATGCTAAAGTGCTAATTATAAACATTAGCTGCAGTAATGCTAAAGGATTATACCAAAATGGTATTTAGCAGAAGCTAATGCTAAAGTGAAAGCTTCACTTCAAATTATTTCTGCACTAGAAAAACTTCAACGTTTGAGCGTCATTTTCACTTTGACATTATAATGTACATGTTGTACAATGACATCAGATATTGTATTTATGTTTAAATATTATTCTCTACTGTCCGAATTTTATTTTGACCCTCTACGTTTCTTATTTGAAGTAAAGTTATTGGGGGGAAGAGAGAACATGAGAGGAAACGGAACTGCTGCGTAAACAGTCTTCAATCACTTCAAAATAAGAGCATGAAGATAAACGTCAACTTGAAGGATTCATAATAGTCAGCATTTTATTCAACTGAAAGTTACAGTAACTTGGCTCTTCACAATTTATCTGCAAAAATGAGTTGAGGGGAAGCTAACTGTGCTAAACATTTTTAAAGTTGGCTAAAGCGCTAAACAAAAAGATTTGCACAGATGAGTGGAAGTGTGCCCACCACTGCAGATGATAAAGGCCACGGAGAAGTTAAAATAACTAAAGATTTCCATTACAAATGGTGCAAAAATTATTGCAATTGTATGATTTAACACCATGCTGTCTTAGCTGAAAGGTTCTCAAGCAGCCTAAAAAAAAAAAAGCCGTTGCCAATGGTTTTGTCAAGTTTACACAAGCAAGCCTACATTAACATTTCTTTGTTGTTCTTATGAAGTTTCTGTTTAGCTTCATCCTCACCTTCATCTGCTTGATGGTGTAGCGCATTGTTCCAAAAGGGCCGTCTCTCAGCAGCTTCTTGCCGACCACCTTAGCTCTGATCACTGTAAAGAAAGAAACAGACATGTTTGTCAGAACTCAATAGTGAGCTTTCGCTTTTAATCCTATTTTAGACAGCGTCCTGGTGAGAGCGGGCATTTCTAAACCCTTCTTGAATAGCGAATTAGAACCAGGTTAGCTGCACTGGTAAGCTGTTTATCTGATTTCCTGCATCGTTGTATTGGTCGCCCCAGAAGGAACACCTCTTCGGAATTCACATGGAAAAGTTAAAGGAGAATTGGATAAGAAGACGTATCTCAAGAAAGAACTAAATAAAAAAAAAGTGTACTATCAGCGTGCAGGACCCTCGCGCACATAAATGAACTGAAAACACCTGGAAGTGGCTGATTGCTTTAACTGATTCTGACATAATGGATCTTACTGAGAAACGTCTGGGACAGGGAGTGTAGAAATGAGCGTTTATTTGAGCTGCTGGATGGGGCCTAATGCGGGTCCTGCATAAGCCATCAGCCCTCTGAAGTTCACCTGCTGCCACCGGAGCCCAGCAGCCGCAGACACAACTAACACTGGTCTTGTTTGTTATCTTCTCCCCATGGAATTTCCTTCCCACATTCTTTGGGGTGGTGGGGGCTTGCATTCCCCAGAAATGGAAGAAAATAATCAGGATACATTCTTATTGGTCGCAGAGAGGCAAACGAGGGATGTGTCGCCTTCTGTTCTGCTTTCAATTTGTCAAGCTGGCAAATGAGAAGTGGGTACCTTTTACAGGAAGTAGTTGGAGCGTGGTCACCACAAATTTGAAGGCCCCAATTTGAAATGAGTTTGTTTTAACTTTTTTTTTTTTTGTTAGATATCATGAACCAATGCAAAATGAAGGAAAATGGTGTGGATGGAGTGAAGTTGAGGGATGCAGCTCTTATGGGAAATCGGGACAGAAAAATACAAAAATTTAGTTTTATTGTTTTTCAGCTGTTTTCTGAACAGTTCCTGACCATTAGTGAAGCTTTTTAAAGTTCTCCATCATCTTAACAATAGATTTTAGAATGCACACCCATCTAAAGCCAACATTGTTCATGTCAGCATTAGTGCACAACAACTTCCTACCCGCCACATGCTTCCTGACCTTTCACTAGAACTTTCCTTGATCCATTAATCTATCAACTCTTTTAATTTCATCTGAAAGCACTCCATTACAAACTGACCTCTGCTAAATGTACCCAAACTCTGTTTGACAAATGTCTGCTGTGAACAATTACTAAGGAATCTGCAGACATAACGGGACCCTTTTGCCTCAGTGAAATACACCTCTCATCATTATTTAAACGTTTCGCTGCAGAACCATTTTTTTTTCTACTCTGGTCTGACCTCGAAAACGAACGTTCTAGCTGGAAGAACCTCAGATAATTCAACCGATGCATGTCCATATAGGATCCTTCTTGTTGGCCGGCAGCGACGGTGCCATTTCCAATGGGAATTTGTGAAAAGCCCCAGCTGTTCTGGACAGAAGGGCAGCACTGTCAGCACATTTTGTTTCTGGCTGAACGTAGCATTGAAGTTATATAGGGTTGCCTTTCCATTGCATGTAGCTGTGCGCTGCTGGTCAGCTGCCTGACATTACCCCGTTCTGGATTTTTGATTTTGTAGAGCACATATGAAATGTTCGAAAGAAACTGCAGCTGGGGATGCTGGAATACCTACGCCGCATTGATACCCGACATGCTATAGGCTGGAAAGAAGCCAATCCAAAAGCAGCTTACAGTTTCCTTGGTGCTGATTGGCTGTAGATAAGAAACACTGTAGATGTTAGCTTCTGTGGTACTGCCAAGATGGGTACCATTGTGTATATTAATGCATACCAAGGTATTGTTTTGGCATTTGAACAATTAAAATAGGCAGTTATAGATTATTTCAGCAGGAGTTTTGAGTATTGGCTGCTTTAGCTACTTGAGGAAAGCAGTGGCCCCTAACCCTTTCGAATACTGGGGGTCCACTGTGTTTGTTTGTTGCTGTGAAATTCTCATAGTTTATGTGACGTGGAGTAACATAACAATACAGATTATGAGCAAATTCAAGAGTCTGAAAAATTACATATGAATTAATTGGCATCAAGAAGCCAAAGCATTCCTCCGCTTTTTGCAAACACAATAGCTTACAACATTTAGCAGAACTGGATGTAGTAATTAGTTTTTTCACAAACTTTGTATATAAAATTACTCAAAAATAAACACCAAGACTATAATATAATAAATGTAACTGCTAGCAAGCCAAAAAACCAGCCACATGACAGCCAAAGCCTGAACACAGAAGTTTTATTAATTCTTTAAGCCTTTTATTGTGCTTAATGTTAGATTGGTAGGAATTGATTATTTAAGTCGGTATTTAAGTTATCCATTAGCTGCTACATAAAAAAGATTCCCCTTCCCAGTTTAAAAATCTAGGTTACTTTGGTGATCCTCTTCTGCAGAGGAATCTCTATGCAGTCTCATGAGTGGGAGGCTTTTCATAGTGAGAAAGGTAACCAGGATGTGACAGAAATAAAGTGAATCCATTTTTCACTCAGCCTCCATTGCCTAGAGCATGGGATTATAAAAAAGGATTGAATGTGAATGCTAAACATTCAATTCGGCCTACGTAGAGAGTGACAAAATGCAGCCGTAACGAGGATTGAGTTACTGTGTAACATGGGTGCATGCCTGTGTGAAAAAAAAGGAATAATAATAAGAAGAAACGACACAAGGAGAAGTTATTGAGTTCAGTCTGCAGGAAGTTGTCCGAGTATGAGGAGGTAAGTGGGAGGAAGAGGATTTCTCACACTTTATCACACTCAAAAATAAGCAGTGTCCTCTGGCTGTAGAACCTCGTGTCAGAATGAATCCACAGGACAAAAAAAAAAAAAAAATATATATATATATATATATGTATATTTTGCAGGATGTCTAAATACATGTCAAGTCTTTTCTAAAAACTATGTATCACCATCTCATTTCCTCCTGCTTATGTTCTATGCAGTCTTAAAACCATAATTACTGCTTCTTCTGGCAGTTATTCTCTAGGCATTTCTCATATTTCCGTTTCCTAGTCATGGCTGGATGGGTTCTTTTCCTGACCAGAATGGATCCAGAGGTAAAGTCAGAGGTTTCACCTCATTTGGCCATCATGCAACATTGGTTCTTGGACCTCCATAAAAGAAAAATCATACTGCAAGAATGGTATAGCTGAATTGATTGTTCACTTTGAAGCTATTCAAAAGTCACGGCACATCTTGACACACCAATAACTAGCTCATACAATCCTCAATCCCCCAGTACCAAGCAGCAAACACTGTCAGACAGCAGGTCATACAACAACAAAAATGGTTCAAGACACACAAGTAATCTGAATACTCCTACAGGTCTCCCCAAATTAAACTCAACACTCACTTAGCTAGTATCTATACATTAGGACAGTTATTATTACAGCCATATCAATGAATTTTGCTTTCTCGTGAAAGTTTTCCACTCATCTACAGTTTCCATTCTTGTGGTCACTGCCAGAAATAACTTGTCAAACACCTAGTATTTTCTTTGCTTCCCAGGTACCCAGTTTGCATTTATATCTTATATTTTTTTATCTTTTGTACTCACTTACCATTGGCTGACTACCTTTCAGATTCTCCTTTCAGGCTGGTTGGTTAGACGTGCAGTTGGTTCTTATCAGGATGACCTTATTGTAAGCCCTAATTGAGAAATGCTTTATTCATTCCAAAGGGATATTAAATGCTGTAACTCGTCAGCCAAGTATCTTCAAAGAGTTGTGGATGTTGATACTGTGGGCAGGGAGGATCAACATTGCAACGAATCTGATAAAAGCCTCAGACTGTCGTGACATGCTAATCGCAGCAGTGACGATATTCCACATTTTACGTCATGGATAACACTATCCGTTGCTGGCAAGCTCTACTAATCCACCTCATTTGCTTTTTCTGTGGTCCCGCTTTGCATCCATAAAGCCTTCATTCAACTCCTCTGTAATTAGGAGTTGTAGTTCAGATATTAATTGAGTTTTTGAGGTACTAATCAGCCGTACCCAGTACAAGAGAGAATACCTAGTTGCCATGGTTGCATATCATAGCTTTCCAAAAGTAAGAGTGAAAGTCCTTCCGGTTGAACAGCATTCAAAAGCATACGGAATATGCTAAAGTAACAGGATCTCCAACATGCTGTCACAATGAGTCATAATTCTGTAATATCGTACATATTAACTTCATTTTTTGAGATTTGCAAGTGGATGTTTCTTAAACCTCCAAAAAGTGATCAGCTCTTATCTTTATGTCATATTACTAGTACTGTGATGAGTGTGTATTGGGTCATTGTCTTCTGCCCCCAATTCTGGCCTCCACAATGCGTGGTCATTGCAGAAGGGAGGCGGCTGTGGGCTGGAGATTTGATACACTCGGCTCAGGAGACAAACATCTCAGGCTTGTCCGGAATCCCGACTCTGACATCTCGTCGTATTTCAACTGACTTTTGGGAAAACTCTGGAAGCCGTCCGCCCTTACATAACGCCTCTCGCCACAGGAGTCTAGACTGCATGCGCTTTATCAAGCAATCACCTGTTGTGCTGCAGATAGGGAGGTGAGGACTGACTGCCAGAATAAATGCAAAGCAAAATACATTTTGGCTCTACATGTTTTCTCTGCAAAACTGATCTCTTAATTCACAGGACTTCTTTACAACTACACCAGGTTGCAACCTTGTAGCACCTTTTACCTGCATTGACGCATCAGTCTTCTCTGATCTGGCTTAGGGAAGGCCTTCAGAGAATGACTGCCACACCTTTAGGCAAGTGGATAACCTGCTTCAACAGAGCCAATTAACTGTCTGAATGGCTTCATTAAGCAACATCAAGAAATGACATTTTTGTGGCCAAAGTCTCTTAAGACAGTTGGTTACCTAAATATTCGTCAAAACACCTTCTGCTGCTTCAAGGATATTGTGTTTTCTAACATTTCAGTTGAAATATTTCACAGCTTAAAGATAGAGGCTTCAGTAACCCAGTTTCCAGGGCTTTATCCTCGCCGTTCTTTTTCAGCGGTGCGCTTGTGGGCGATTATGGGTTAGGGCCAAGAAAACAAGATGCTTTGAACTCCCCTTCAGGTCTGAAACTGGGAAGATCCAGACTTGTTGTCTTTGATGTCAACAGAGTAAATTACAGAGTTTCTCTCTCGTCACCTTAATGTTTGCGCCACTTATGACTGCCAGCTACTGTGTTTTAGAAGCAGAAGAGATTCATGTATGAAAATAATGACTTGTGGATATAAAAACACGACTGTTTATCTCATAAAAACTTTATTAAGGCATTCTTTATGTCCAAGCTTGACCCAGATTATCCAGTCCCAGGGGCTCCATGCATTGGAGATTCTCAAGGAACTCGGAAGCACATCTCAAGCCAAGCCATGACCTTGGAAATGGGATTAGTGGTCTGTCCCCATTGAAGTCAGTTCCAGATTCTACTCAGCTGAGTCTCAGCAGGGGCCAGCAGCGTGAGCCATCCAAACTGCTAAAAAGGTGGTGGATTAGTGTTTGAGGAAGCTGCATTTTGACTCTGTCCAACTGGGTCACTTGGCTGGATGTGCATCTACTCTCCTGGAGATTTGAAGTGTCTTAATTAAGAAGTTTAGACTTTCTCTTTTTAAATGTGGAGTCCTTAAAGGGCTTTATGGGTAAACGTCTATTTGAAGACCTGTTAAAAGGTCCGGTACCACCCATTTCAGGACTAGACAAAACTCTCATCTACATCTAAACACCTCTACTGTGGTATACAGTTATGAACAAATACTGTCTTGCCTGTAATGGATAATGCTCTTAAAGTTTTCAACTGATTAGTTTCCATGGAGGCTAATGCTAACTGCTAGAGAGATGTAATGTTGATCTGGCATTTGGAAAGAGTGTTGGTTTGTTTGTTCACATGTCAGAATAAAATGAAAAGGCTTTAAAAAGTACTACTAATGTACAAACTAATGATAGCTTAACATTATTTATAGTGCAATAATCAAGTGTTTCTCTTTAGTTTTAAATAAAAGCAAAAAGATCATCTCAAGGTAAGCATACTGATAGAATCTCTGGTTTCATGCCTGAAAGGAATAAAACTTCAGGTGAAATGTGAGAGTGTGTCCTATCTGAATTACCTCAGTTCCCTCACACAGCCCCCGCCTCCCCGCCCACCTAAACACGGCCTCATTCCCCTCAGGGTTCGATCGCCTAATCCTAGTGCTAAGCCAGATCCCGAGTTCATATTATTCTGGGCTGCCAGGGTAAGCATATCCAGGTAGTAAAACCAGCTGTGTGACCCCCTGCCCCCGCTGCCCATCACAGAAATACCACCGTGTGCAGACAAATGAGGATCTTGTAAAAAACATGAAAGCAGCCTACAGGTGCAATTTTAAAACTTCTTGCATAATCGGCACCCCTCCACCTTAAAGCAGTTTCCAAATCTTCCTTTCTATACTCCCCTATACTAACGTTTCTCTGCTAAAATAAACAGCAACGATTTTACTGTCAGGCCCAGTAATAGCAAGGATATTATTACTGAAAAATATAAATGTTAAACAAAAAAGAAAGTCCTATAGACATTTTTGGTCACAAACCCCCTTTCACAGGTATGTGACCCTTTAACAAATTAATCAAATTCAGCAGCCAATCAGAAGCTGAGTCAAATACTAACAATACAAGACAGGAGACGCCCATTTATCTTTTACTGCAGAGGAGCAAATCATAAAAATAGGGGTGCACAAAATATTAGCACTAACATCAGTATCGGCTGACATATCGGTATCAATCTGATAAATAAAAGACCGGTATTAACGACCAACATTCATTTGAAAAGTAGATATTACAATTGTCTGCCATAATGGTAATATTAATATCAGATGGTCATATCGTCACGCATGTTCATATCAAAGCATCCCTAAAAAACCCCAACAAAAAAAAGACCTTTATTTTTTGTTGCCCTGGGTAGAAAGCCATACCCATTTTTAAAAACCTGACTTACCTTATGAAGTTTTCTGCGTCGTTTAATGCAATATAGATCCCATGAATAGTAAAAGTACTACATACTATAGGACAAATACACAGTAACAGGCTATACGCTCTGATACTCGACCTGCAAGTTTTTTTCACTGGGTACCAAAGCTCACGTGCGTTCAGTCCTCCTCGCGCCGACATGCGTCACTTTGACCTGAGCGTTTCCTCGCGCTAATATGAAACTAAAGCGAGCAACAAGGCCACGTAATGAATGACTCACCTATGTCGGAGTTGCAGAAGGCGTCCTGCGGGTGCGTGAGCGCGCACGAGCAGCCCTCGGTCAGCTGAGGGACCTGCAGGCTGCTGAATACGAACAGCAGGCTGATGAGGTGCTGGTACACAGACTGCATGTCTCCAAAGTTCCGCTCCTCTCTGTGCTGCTGCTGGAAGAAATAAACTGTGATGGAGTCCGAGTGGGTCCGCTGCGGCAGAAGAAGCGGAGGTGGCTCTCTGTTAGTGTGTAACCTCCAGGAGGGAGCTACTGTGCTGCTGCTGTGCTGCTGCTAGTGCTGGTGCTACGCACTGCTTTATGTGAGCGATTCCTTCTGACGGGAGGACAGCCGCTCATATACGGCACCCCAGACACGCCCCCCTCTCTCGGACTCTGTAGCTCGCGCCCGCAGCGGCCAATCAGAGCTCGGTGATGCCATTCAATTTTTAAAAATGACGTCGCTCTTGAAACTTTCCTACTTTCCCCCGCAGTTCAACCAAATAATGATTAAAAAAAAGTAACAGTAAAAATACTGACTCACCATCACCTAAGAAGGGTAACAGCAAGAGTCTTGAATTAAAAACTAACAAATATTGAAAGGCAAATTTGCCTTTCAATATTTATTTGTTTTGTTTTTTTTAGTCAGATATTTATGTCTGATTAATTAAATCAGATAAAATGTATTTATAACCATATTTTGAGAAAACTAGACATGGCAAAACACGGCTTGTAACTTGCATAAAACTCTTTAAAAACAGACAAAAACTTCCCTTAGAATTTAATTTCCCCCTGAATAGTTTTTATTTTTTAATTTAACTGGAAAAATCCAAATATAACTCATTACATTAAAGTGGCTTCAAATCACAGGAGATATTGAGTTTAAATTCCATATAAAACAATTTAGTGAATTTAAAGTGAGTACAGTAAATCCACATAGCTTACACATTCATATTAAAATGGCTACTCTGGGGTTGTTAAAAGAAATTAGATCTCAAATGATTTCCCACATTTTTTTAACCTTTCATCTGATATGTATCTTGAGTAATTTAAGAAACAAAGAAAAACTGTAAAATAAATAAAATGTAAAAACCCATTGTTTATACCCCCACGTCCCTGCAGTGTTGCATGGGGCTTTGTATGGAGGACCAAAACAAACATAATTAAAAATGGAAGCAGTAATGTATAAGTGATTCCATAAAAAATGCACTTAAAATGCACCAAATGATTTAAAAAAGGAGAACTTTACCTCATGTTTTATAATTTGACCTTCGACCTGTTCATCAATGAAATGAAGACTTAATTAGAAAATAATGCTGTAACTCCTGACTTCACATGGACGCTCCGAGTGTTGGTGTTTTAGTTAGCAGCTCTCATGGACACAGGTGTCCACTGTCTGGTTATTTGTAGTTTGGGCGAAGCGACCTCTGAAGTTGGTTTTCCATTTTTTGCCTTTGTTAATAGTTCAAACACCAAATTAGACTTTAATATTCATTAATATGTTCAGTGGAAGCTGTCTAAGCACTGCTACAGAAGCCAACATTCATGGTCTGGTCTCTGCTGTTGGTGATGCAGCCAATCAGTGCTGAGGAAAATGAATGTCCCTCCTGGACTGGCTTCTTTGCAAACACAAGTGAGTCAAGTAGCAGTGTGTCTGGGTGTCTTAACTGCCCAAACTGCATATTCTGTCAAATATTTTAGAAAAAATATGTGGAAAGGCAAATTGTTTTGCAAATACTGAGCCACAAATAGGCTGTCCACTCTCCATATATTAAATTCAAATTTTTATATATATTTTTTTAACTGGACCGGATGTGTGTCCTCCACCCTTCCTAAGTAGGAATAAATTACACAGTCCAAAACAGCTTTGAAATTTAACTCACCTTCAAAACTGCTGAATCAATGCAAAGGCAGCCAAAGCCTGTTTGATCTGCTTTTAAATTAGCTTTTGTGTTGTTGTTTTTTTTTCTTTCTGTATTTAATGAGTCATTAAAGTTCTGAATCTTCAATAAAGGGACTGAATACTTAGTTGCTTTGACCAAACCCGTTATTTTATCATTTTTCTTTTTCTCTCTGATCAGACTTCATTCAAGTTCCTCTCAGTGCAAATGAGCCAATTAAACTCCCCTCCCTCCCTGCGGTGGCGGCCTTGAGCGGAGCGGCGTTATCGCTGCAGAGGCTTATCTGGCGCGGGACAGAGGGAGCCGTGTCAGGAGTCGGAGCTCCTCTCGGTTATGTGAGCGACCAGAAATAATCAGGTTGGGGAACTCTGACCCTTAATGTGCTTTCATTAATCCTTATCTGAGTTTAGGGAGGCTGCACGGCCAGATGGACACTTCCTTTTGTAGTTAGAAAGGCGCGGAGAAGCTTCAGGTCCAAGTTTCTGTTTTGAAATCGAGCTTAATTCCACCGTAACCGCTAAAGGTGAATGTTTGTAAGAGATCAGACATTTACGAGTCACTGACACGTATTTAAATATTAAAAAGTTTCCTTTTGATTTTGCGCATATGCTTCATTCTGGATTCAGACCAGCAGATAAAGAAGCAGGACCTTCACCATCTATGGAAATTCCACATCATCATCATTATAATCTTGGTTTATCAGAGCCACGGCCTTTTCGATGGCACTCATCCAGCTGCCGTTAACCATTAATAGAACTCCTGTAGCTTTTATTCCTTCGCTCTGAGACATTCCTGAGTTAGACATTGTGGAAATGGGACTAAAAGGAGCTCTGCTTACAGGAAGTTAAGACTGATTCATTAAACGTAATATGACATCACTCCTGTGTGAAGAGGCGAAGCTGTGCTCCTGACACACATCTCTAAGACACCAGATTCCTTCTGCTTTAACAGGGAAAAAGCAGTTATAAACAGGCATTTAGAACATGCAATTAAATTGATTAATCTGTCGTGGTTAATAGTTTTGTTACAGCTAACAGCCGAGTTGTACATTGTCAATTAGGAGGAAACTTCCAAACTTTGGATATTTTTCTGTTGGACCAAACAGAATTGGAATCCAAGTAAGTTTTAAATGAAGATGATAATTTCCCCAATCTGAAAATGTGTCTTTGCTTTGGTGAAACAAAAGCAGTTACTATATGAATATAAAGTGAAACTGATATTAAAGGGGCAGTATTGTATAAAATCAACTTCTTTGGGCTTTACATCATGTTATAATGTTATTCCCTCATAAAAACACAGCCTGAGTGTTGCCTGGATTCTTTCATGTGTGTTTGATAAATCCTTTAATCTCCATGGCAACCACTCAGCTGTGCAAAAGGCCTGGGTGGACCTAGCTCCGCCTTCAAGACGTAGTCGGTCATCGCCTACGACTCCCCACTCAGTTCCTTCAGACTAGCCAGCAGCAGTTAGCAAACACCTGGTGGAACTGCACATCTGCTGAGATCATTATAGGAGCTACTGATCTGTGCAATGCTGGCAAAAACGTTGTTAAAGAGGAGCCATGTTTAATATATACAGCAATTCTATAACTGCTGAAGGTAATATAGTTTCTTAATTGTGCTATAAGATGGCTGGAAAACACATAATACTTCCCTTTTAATGGAATAAGCAATTCGTCTAACTACATCAGACTACATCATGGTGACAGACATCAACTGTTGGTTAGTGCTACTAATCCACCTCATTTGCTGTTGCTGCTCCTCATTACATTTCTCTCTGGCTGTATGGTTAGAAAATATCAATGTGATGAAATGTAAAAAAAAAAAAGAAAGAAAATAATTCAGTGGGTGTGGATACTTTAGCATTGCGTTGAATAACCTTCTCTTTGATAAAAGTGCTGTAAATGAACTTGAACTTGCACTGTCTTCCTTTGGCTATCTGCTCTGTTGATGTTCCTCCCAATCTGGACAGAAAAACAATGAGTTAAGCTCGTCGTCTGGTTTGTGTCAACAGGAATTGTAAGAAGTCAAGAGAAAGGCTCTGTGGCGGCTCAGGAGGGCAAACTGCCGGGAAATGGCTTTAGGATGAAAGACAAACTTCATTAAAACTGATTTCTTGGCCTGGAGCAGGCAGCAACAAGTGATTTACAATCCCTTATTAGATTACACCTTCACCGTATGCTTGTATTTACCAACAAGCCTCCCATAATTCAAGCTAAATATTTGACCCATTTTCTTTTTGGGACAAAGAAGCAAAGAAATTTAGATGAACTCCACAAAGTCTGACAGAAACATTGTCACATTTTCGTCCCCAATTGCACCGGAACCTTGTTGATGTTTACACCGTTGCTGAATGCATGTAACCTGATTATTAGAACGCCACGTTCCACTTAAACTCAACAGTTGGAAATGGGTTAGCGGTCTGGCTATGTGTGTCTTTCACAGCTTGCCACTGCCACTTGAAACTCGCAACAGAAATAAAATAAAAAAAAATAAAAAAAGACCCTGTGGAAATGATGTCGCCAAACTAGGCCAGCATACGGTAAGCATAATGCAGGGAGGAGGGAGTCCAGTTTTATAGGGAGGAAAAGGCTTGAATTAAGAGTGGCCAGCTGTCATTTTGTCCCACAGGTCTTTAAGGCCTGGGTTGACTAAAAGATAGCAGAGCGGTGACTCAGAGGAAATACCTTTCATTCCACTGACAAAGCGCCACAGGAAGAGTTGGATGTTGAAAAGATGGCACCCCGATGGTCACCGGGGGGACACTGCCCGGGTCGGACTAACTCATCTCCTGGTAAACAGCCCACATGTCCTTCCTGATAACTAGGACAGACGGGTTGACCCATGCTGTGGAGTTCAGTGGAGGTAGTAGTAGTCCTCCCACAAGGACAAACAGTGACCAGATATTTATAGGCATATATATATATATATATACGTAGCATAGCCCTTAGGAGAAACATAAAAAGATTCATTGACTCCATATTGGTCCCCATCCTGTAATAGTGGAGATTTTGGGCTGCTTAGCTCTGAAATGAGCCGTTTGAAGGAGGTTCACGCTACATTGTTGTTTTTCCCAATTTATCTTTGGCTGAAAGCGTGAATGAAGAAAGCCACAGAAATTTATACACACTATAAATTACAGCTGCTGCAGTTATGGTTTCATTTTCTGAACAGGACAGTGATATACCTGACTGTGATGATGATGTAGGCTAACAGGCCACACTTCTGGTTTTACTGTCTCTTGAGTAACTGTAATTTGATACAGGTTTGAATTATTCATAAATGGGGGTTGAAGTCGCACTTTATTGTAAGTACTTCTGCAATAATCTGTTGGAATAATTTTTTTTTAAAAAGAGATTTTTTGTTGCAATATGCAAAACATTTTCTACTATGAGGTTTGGACAGTCGATCTACCCAGAGAAATACAGTAAAGTGACAAATTAGACCAAAAATAATCAAAATATGATTAGGGACTGTCATATATATTTTTAAGAATAATCATGGAACACCAGGAAACATCACATCTGAAAATATCCTGGAATATTAAGGAATTAGCTTACCTTGTGTTTGAGCTAGCCAAATAGCCAAATTCTTAAGGCTTCCAATGCCTAAACCAATCAAAACGCTGGAAAGAATTTGTTGCGACAGTCAGCTATTGATGATCAGTTATCTATTGCTGTCAAAAATGAGCAGGGAGTTTTAGGGATATTTGAAAGGAGAGAACATATAGATTCAGAGTCAATACAAACATTATTTAAATGACACAGAAATGACTCAATAGTAACATCACTTTATCTTATGCTAAGCTATGCAGATACTTTGTCTGCACTGATGAAGACTGACAAGCTGTTGCTTGCTGAATGGTCCAGTTGACTTCAGCCACACGTATTTTCTGATTACTTCAGCTCATAATTGTTTTAACTCTTGGCTCCCAGGGTTCATGAACTGGAATCCTCAGCTGAGCTTTGTGAATTTACATCCTCCATCTCAGTTTCAATAAAATGGTAGATGGCCAATACAGCATGAGAAACTATAAAGATGGACAAGTAAGGTTTTGGTTTGGAGGAAAATATTTACCATGTATCTATCCAACTGTTTATCTACTGCTCAACCAAATTCATTTGGGTAAAATAAAATAAAAACCCCAATAATAAGAAAAGTTTTTTCCCCGCTTTGCTTTTTGGTCCCTGTTTCAAACGGGAAGAAAGTGGGCCAGTTCACCACTCCACTTCATCGTGATATCTTGAAAGTCACAGTTGACCAAGAAAGACCTTATGACGTCAGAAAGGCCAAGTGCTCTCCAAAATATCTGTATCTTTGTTGTAAAGCTTGTGGTCTGAATTGTTAGAAATGAACTCAAAGTTCATTATCTGAGAACTTTCAACACACTTTGATGGTGATTATTGTTGTTGTCCACATCCTGCTCATTGAATTGCACAAAAATGTCAAGGCCTGGTGGAGACCTTGTCCGCAGTGCGTCTGAGCAGTCCAGCAGATGTTCACCGGTTTCCAACGCCGGCATGTCATTCATCTGTCTCAAAGTTAAGACATCAGACAGAGGAACACAACCCCGGTCCTAACCCACGATCCCTCTCACAGCCGGACTCCCCCTGCAATAAAATATGATGAACGGTCAGCAGTTTGCCTCTCAGGCGGGCCAAGTGTAACCGCAGCGTTCGCTGTTCAGACGTAGGGTCCCCCGCCGTACTCCACTGTCCATATTTGGTGTTTGTGTGGTCAGGAAACCCCACAAAATGACTACGTTATGTTACAGCATGAGACAATGAGACACCAGGCCTGACCATAAACATGGACTCATGACAGCATGGAAATAGTTTTCTGGAATTCCTCAACGGTGAGGGAATGCTTCCATGGGTACAATGCTGAGTACAGTAAAGCAGGAAAACAAAGCTGGCGGTTAGCATAGCTTGTGCAAAGAAGCAGTGTTTACAACTCATGGTTACCTACAAAACACATTTGCCCATTAAGTTATTGTTAAGGAACTTGACTTGTTTTCATGCTAAACCTACGATCTAAAACAATGTGTTTCCAGAAGTGTAAAATTATATTAGTTATAACATATTGATATATAGCTGACTAACTTAGGACTAGCTGTGGAACAGCAGACACGCAGTAATAGTCTCCAACATCAATTTGTGAATGATTCCAGTTTAATTTCCAGCATTAAGTCATGTATGAAGAAGAGGTGAAACAACTTATTTTTCTGGTGGGAGATGAAACTAGTAGCTCAGCGTGTTTAGCTTTTCTGCTTCTCTATAAAGCTTGTCCCGTTACCTGCCCCAACTGGAAGCCATCTGGGCGACGCAGTAAATTTATACGGGTGTCTTCCGCTCTGAAAACGGTAAAGAATCAGTGTTTCCCAGAAAACCCAAGCATTGTCAGGAAGGTGTGCATGGGAGAAAGATCATTTAAAGATGCTCAAGTGAGTCACAACCAGGTCAGAGGTTGACAAGTGAATGGGAGTGGGATGGGGTCTGACACGAAGCTGACAGCTCAGTCGCCCAGAGAGGTCGGCTTATTTTAGAGCTGATATCACTACTCACCTCCCCACCCTGATTTAAACAAGCTTTGCTGTATGTTAAGTTTCAGTTTGACCCAATAGCCAGACAGCAAATAACAGGAAACGACTCATTTCACTTTTGGAATAGGAAAGCTATTATTTTGAAAGCTACATGTATTTGAAGTCTCTGAGGGTGGTGAAGAAGTCCAGAAGTAACTGCTTCCCATCTAAATAAATGAATCCTCTGGTTCCAGGGAAAAAGCTCTTAATTCAGGCTATAAATAGAATCCGTGTTACATTCAAACTACGTTTAATCAGCAGTACGTTTGCTTATATAAGGGACTTAATCACTTTCTGCTGTCTCTGATTAACCCTGCTTGGATCCAACCAAATGTCCTTATTCACCTTATGACAGCAGCAACACAGGCCTAAAGTATAAAACACAAAAGATGAGCTTTTAAAAGTGGGACATAATCGCCAAGTTAATAAAGCAAAAAAACAAAAAAACTAAAGAAAATATATTTATCTGTCGACTAATAAAATTGTATGTATTAAAAAAAAAAAAGTACCATTATTCTATTTATCTTAATTCGGACGTTACAGTTATGCAAGTACCTGGACATCTGGAGAGCCTAATGTTTAGACTCCAACCAGAGTGAGAAGGGCAGAATGCCATGGATGCAGCTCTATGTTCTTAAAAATATATTTAGTCAGTGGAACTGACTGTTTTCTGCTAAAGCGCTCCACTGTGAAAACCAAATTGTGATGTTGCTGTTCTGGTGGCAGCGCAGCTAACTGCTAGAGGAAATTGGAAAAGCAGCAGTTTAGAACTTCCATGAGGCATTGCAGCAAATCTGTTCTATGGTAATCATTTTGAAGATACATGAGGCTCATGAGATGATGCATGATGATTGGTTCATGAGATTGGGGCATGGTTTCAGCAATATTTTGTGGAAAACTAGGACTTCTTGTTTTTTGGGGGGTTTTTATGGTTTAGTCAAACCTGAACTAGATTATGGTTTCTTTAGTCTATATATGTAATTCTTAAACTTGTCTAGTTCTAATCTGGTCTATATTTCAACAAAACATTCAAAATACTCCCTTTTGCTTTCACAAACTCTATAAATGTCCATTGAAACCCACTTTAAAAAACAATTGTGAATACTCTATAGTCCATGAATAGATGGGTTTTCTGCAAATAATTTGCAATTACATTCCACAGAAAAGTCTGCGAATCGGTGAATCTGTGATTATAACTTTGTTATTGGTTTGACATTCTCACAGTTTATGCTAATTTCTATGTTGTCTGTTATGCTCTAACTTCAGTTTGTAAGTACTGAGTACTTACAATAATGTTGCCTCAGAAACAATATAAAAGTGATGAAGACTTCTGTAGTGCTAGCATCACAAAGTGTTGCTAGCTTGATTCTTTTTACGGTTTTGTTGGCTCTGGTGGCCTTTATTTGAAAGCAGTTTGACAGCAAAGAAGGTAATGAGAGAGGAGGAAGACACACACCAAATGTTGCCAGGCCTGGAATCGCACCTGCGACTGCCGCTACGAGGACCAAGGCCTCCATATGTGGGTCGTGCTTTGCCCCTGCGCCACCACAGCCCCTGCTAGCTTGATTCTTAAACACAGATACAGTGTTGAGTTTAAATACCTCAGCTTCATATCTGTAGGTTCAGAATAATTACTTCATGAGGCTGAAGGAAGCATTGACCACATATGGGTTGTGCAAAGTATGAGCAATGTTTTTATTGTAATTTCACCATTACACTGCACACTTTCCCAAATTGTCCATTAATAGCCGCGGTGATGATGAGTCATTTGGTAAATCGCTTAGAAGTTAAAGCAGTGGCAGCATTCTCTTGACTTTTACGTAGCAAGTGCTTAATACTATTTTTACAGAGTATGAGTACCCTCCCCATTCATTTCTTGTAACTAGGCTGGTGTTGTACTCCCAAACATACAGACAAGGTGCACTTAGATGAATATCAAAGAACTCTTCTATGAAAAATCTCACGTATTCCAGTGCTGTTTGTTTTGGACTAAGTGGTTGTTGGGAGTTTTCCTTCTCTTCTGGATGTGTCACTCTTTCTGTGGGTAGTGATCAGCCATCCTCTGGTCAGACCAGAATGTGTGGGTTCTGTTGACCATTGCTGACCACGCTTCGCTGTACAAACCACAGCAGGAGGCAAGTCAACCAGCATTTATTTATGTTACAGGAATCCCCCATTAGGCTGACAAAAGGGACTGCAGAAACATTTATCCACAGCGTGGTAACAGGGTCGCCTTACGCAATTATTATTTTAGCTGTTAGGAGATTCGTAATAGTGTTTAGACAGCTTCTAAAACAGAGACTTTGTAAGGCATGTCGGGGTATCTGCCTGTTATCTCAGTTTTACCACAGACAATCGGCCTCTTGGTGTTTCTCCTCATTAGTTGTGCATGGGTTGGTCATTTCATGGAAACTTGCGGCAGTTTTGTTAGCCTCACTGTGCTTTTCATCTGGATTTTGGGACTTAAGGAAGGAATGTTTCAGTTTGGATTTCTGGCTCAAGGAGAACTGAATTACAGTGCCTTGAAAATGTTTGCTTCCTTAAAGGCAGAAATAGTACAACAGAGTCTGAGAGCCAGGCTAAGATCTCTGTTGTTTTTAAATTGCGAGAATAAAATGAGATTGTTACGAAAACAAACTTGCACAACAATAGTCAAAAAACGAGAGAATAAAGACGTATTAATACGAGAGTAAACTCATATTTCCAGATTAGTTGTAACAATATGAAAATAAAGTATTATTAAAATATTCAAGTTGTAATTAAGGAAGTATAAGGTCATATTGCCTGAATAAATTCGCAGTCCTACAAAAATAATCATTACCAGAATATCATGTTAATACATGAATAAAGTTATATTACCAGAATAACATTGTAATAATGAGAATAGAGTCATGTTACCAGAATATTCAGACACTCTCAATTGTTGTGTAAAAATTCACAAGCTGTGGACTGTGGATGAGTCGCACATTGACGTCTCCAGGACATGGACTACAACTCTCATCTGTCAAACCCAGAATAAATTCCCTCAGAGGTTTCCGATTCTTGAGCGTCAAACACATCGAAGTTCTATGTTATTTAATTTTTAGACTAATTAATCACTACATTGTTTTATTTCACTTCTCAAAATGATCTTTTCTTCCCAGGAAGAGGGCTGTAAGCTGATCAGAATGACTTTTCATGTAATGTAGCGTTCCACTGCAGTGCACTGTACTATACAGTCCTGCTCACACAGCCGGAATAAATAGAGACTAGCTTCGCTGCATCCAGCTGTTCCCAAACATCTTCCTCCTTGATGTTTCCCCCTGTTATCCTCCCTGTGTGCTGTGTCTTAATTGAAAGCAGAGCCAGCGCTAACATTTGGGCTGAACCCTGGTATGTGCTCAGGCGAAAAAATCTCAACCGCCCTTCCTTTGCTGTCAAAAAAAAAAAAGTTGCTGACTCCGCTTGCCTCGTGCATCGACTCTTTCTTTTTTCGCCACGTTATCAGCGACTCAAAGAAGGAAACTTCATTTTCTAACGCATTGTGCTTGCACCCATCGCAGCTTTGTCGCTGCATCTTTTAATTCTGCGACTGGATTCAGGGCTTGGGCTGCAGTCGGCGTAACATTCGGAGCTGTGAACACCTGGAACACTGCGACAAAAATGTTGTAAAACCTCAAATTGAAAGTGGAGATGAAAGATCCGAACGCTGTTTATCCTAACTGCCACCAGATCGGCATTAGATGGTTTTGTAGGGGAAGTCGGCTGGATGAGTTTACTCTTTAAACAGCATGTGTCTTCCCTCTGTTCCTGCCTATTGCTGCATTTGAAAATAGCTCCTCACCAGCTCAGAGGGTTGTGATTTATGCCCTGGCGAGCTGTGATCTTCCGGACAGTGTTGCACGAAGCTGTGGCGAACCGCGCAAGTTTAAAACCCCGTGGAAACATAGTTAAGTCAGCAATCCGTCCACTCCATCAAATCCAGACTCCTTCTGTCTGTTATATGTCTAGGATGTTACAGTAAAGCTGCATGTTTAGAGTTTTCCTAATTCGGTGTCTTTTCTGGAAACTGGATGTAAAGCAGGAAAGGGGTGGAGGAGATGGGGAACCAGGAGGTTTTCTTGAAAATCGCATCATTCGGGACGGTTGGTAGCAGCTGAGCGATGGCAACAACTGTCAACAGTTGGTCCCTGTGACCTCTGACCTTTGATTGTGTGAACACGTAGGGCAGTGTTTGGAAAAAGCACATCTAACCTTCTTCGTGTGCTTGGATAGTTGTCCCCAGCATCACAGGTGCAATGTCTGGATTGGTGATTCTTTTCGCCAGCTAAAGTCACTAAGCTGAAAGGATTGACGGAATAATTCCATTCCCTCCATGGATAATGGGAGTGGGAATCCTACACTGGTCAGACCGATTCTTTCTCCGCTGCTTTCTTTTCCGAGGCCTAATTTAGTCTGGAAAAAGTGGAAGACATTTCATTTTTCCTCTTGACTGAGAGGAATGTGGGACATATGGCCTTTCCAGGACCGGGTCACTGGAAGTCCAGCTGTTCTTTCTCTTCGTATATAAAAAAATAAATATGTTGTTGAATTGATTAGTGCTGGTAGGACCTGCTTGGATTCCTGTTAAAGCAAAACCACAGGGAATCAGGATATAAATAGCTAAACTTAACAATCTGGACATCTACTTAGCATTGACTTTTAGACATACCTTTGTTTAGTGAAATGAAATGCGCTAGGTTGTTTGGGTTTGAAAACATGCTGGCTGATCATTTACAGTGGCTTTAATGCTTTTAATGTTTTCACACCTGATAGTCCGGTAGACTCGGTTCAATTGGTGAAAATTGCAACCTTTGTTACATTTTCAGCTGCTGCGTATCAATCTATCCACACCCTTTGAAAAAACTGTTTACTCCAGTGCCACTGAAGAAACAAGACAAAAACCTCTGAAGAAGAAACTGAGTGCAACTTCCTACTTCATAAAAGGTAAACATAAATGGAGTAGCGTCAGATTTTAGAGGTTGTAGGATTTCTGTTTTGTCTTTGGTGAAACACCACAAGTAATTTTTCATGCTAGTGATGGACTCACTATTTACCCAGAATGCCACTTCAGTCCACTTCCTGCTTTTGGAGCGGTCTCTGGTCCACTTGGCGTTCACATATGCGTTTGAACAGCACCAGAGTTTACTTCAATCAACCCGAGAGACCTAGGATCAGTAAACTCTTGCGTATTCACTCCTCCCTCAAATGAATTAGACTTTTTAGGCAAATTGAGTAGAGTTCTATCAAAGTGTTGTGAATGCACCCTATGATTAGTTTCTCTCTTAACATGGCATATGCTATCTTGCCTAAAGTATTCAAAATCATTTAATTCTGGTATTTCAATCACTTCCATAGCTACAGCTGAATAAATGATTATTTGACTCAGGTGTTGAAGCGCAGGCACATCTAAAAGTTGCAGGACACCGGCCCCTGAGGACTGGGATTGAAACTAGTCTGCATTTGCTGATTTGCAGGACAGCAGAACTTGCCTGACTGAATTCTATGAGGTGTCTAGTTTAACGTAGTAGGAGTTTGTCCTGTAACTGGTAGTTTCCCACTTTGAATTCCTGCTCAGTCCGCTTCAGTCTTTGTGTCTTTGGGTCACGGACACAGTGACTGCTGGTGGTGGTCAGAGGACTTGGTGGTGCCAATTGTATGGTGCTTTTAAGTGGTTTTATTGCTGATCCATCTGATCTACCTACATGCATACATTCCTTCCTTCCTTTCCTTCTTCCTTCAAATCATTTCTCTATTGGCCACTTATTTGTTTCTCTTGATTGAAATGAACCAAAAATGCACCGAACCGTGAACCCATTGTACACCCAAATAGAATACATTGTCTATTTCTGGATCTACCGAACACAAAATAAGGTCTGATGATAAAGCAGTGGCTGCCTCCTTTGCTACTCCATTACCACCTTGTGTTTGTCAGAAAGCTTCCACCCTGGAAACTTCCATCCTCCAGGACTAACTTGTGTTTTCCAGACAGCTGGCTGCCTCATGGAAATGCACAGGAACAGACTCTTAATGGAAGACATGTGAGCTGGAATTCCACAACATCAATTACCAAGACACATTAGGTAGCTTTTACTACACTACAGTGGCATGTGCTGCTGTTTTGGTGTGGGTGTTAGCCCTGTGGGTTACTATGACAACTTGTAAATGTCTTTTACGGCGTTGTATGCAGGAACTACTGTATGAGTCATAAGCGTTGCTCTTACGGTAGCTCTGACGTATTGTTTTGAGCTAAGGTAGAGGAACTTTTATAGACAAAAACAACATGCTCCTGAGAGTTGCAACATTCCTATTTTGTGATCAACTGAAGCCCAATATTTGACCAAACTTTACAATTTCCTTTGCTTTTCCATAAAAATGACAGAGCCCAAATTTGTTGAAACAAGTCCTTCTGTCAGGTGTATAAATTCTAACTCTAAAGGGAGTTTCATCATAACCACTACTTGTCTCTTGAAGCATTCCTAATCCACAGGCGGCGTTTGATGTGGGAAGGCCGTCTTTGGTGTCGGTGCAGACGGACACTTGAAAAGGCTTCTGGGTCGGGGTCCCCCTGCGCTTGCCGTCTGCCTTAACCATTGCGCCTCATGTCTCCCTCTTGATGTGGCAGGTTTAAGAGGCCATAGTAAAAATTAAGAGATCATAAAGGCGAGATGGATGCGCCATGTGTTTTGGTTTATGCAGCATGTGCAATCCACCGAGGGGTTTTACTCCCACTGCTCTGCGACAAACGCAATATGAGCTTAGCAGCTGAAAGTCTAGGTTTTGGGTTCAATTTGCTCGACTGGTCTTTGTATAATGTTGTGGTTTCATGATAAACAAAACTGAGCATAAATAACTAACGTTGAAACCAAGTATTTATTTCACAAAACAACCTTTTTTAAATAAGTGTGTGATCTTTAAACTTTCTATTCATATTTGTGCATCGTTATAGAAGGAAAAGCCGAATGTTTCAAAAGAGCGTCTGTAGTATAATGGTATTATAGTATATACATTTTTCTGTTTTTTGAACATGTGGCAGTGCAGTGCTCAGAACTGAGTGTCAAGGAGAAGCACAACAGAACAACAGGTTCCAAAAGCATTACGGCTTTTTTAAAAATGCTCCACTTGATTAAACTTTAGCTTTAATAACATAAAAGCTGCATAATTTCTAAAGTTTGATCAGCAATACTTTTATAACAGATTTATGTCAGATCATGATTTCTTGGTTAATGTCAAGTTGTCATGACAAAAACATTTTGAAGAATGCCTTTTATCATGAAAACAGCTTAGCAGAGTATATTACACCGCACCATGATTCACCACCAACCCCGGCCCGAGCGTCAGTCTTTGTTTTGACTCGCGTACAGGGAACTATGCAAATCCAGTTTAACTGAGGGTTGTTGGTGAATGGGTTTCCCTGAAGCACTCCGTATGATCCTCAGCCATATTTACTGACATTTGTTTAAGAAGAAAACCTAGACTGGTGAAGTAACCCACCATATAATTAGCTCTTTCCTAGCCTTTTTGCCACACTGGATGCCTTTTACAGATTTTCCTTCTCGGAATCAAAGGCTGAGGGGTGCAGATGAAAGCAGAACAGTGGCATCTGAGGGTCTTCCGCACGCCAACTTTTCTCGAAATAGCGGAAACTTGTTTTGTTGAACAGTCTCGTTATGTGTATCAATTGCTGTAAAAATAAAAGAGTGCTCCCATAAAATTGTCTCCCTCATGTCTGAGGCGGAAGATTGGGTTATAATGCACATCAGAGGCACAGAATATTTTCTTACAGCTCTGCTTGGTGGCTTGAAACTTAAGCTCGGAAAATTGCTTAAAAGCCAGTTCCAATAAAGAGGTCAATTGATGTTGAATTTTCTTTTTGTTTGTTTTAGTGGAGTTGCACTTGCAGGTTTTTCATGCCTTGGTCCTTCTTTGCTCAAATTGACTTTCTGCAGATTGCCTTAAATGGAAGAACCTGTCAAAGGAAGTGCTTCATGTCAGTGAGTGTAAAAGGAAGGGAAGACTGACAAGGACAAGAATGTGTCTGCCTCGATAGAAAATGCTCGGCAGCTCCACAGATGATGATAAACACCCGGTTGAAGTTCCTTCAAAGATTGCCGGCATTTCCCCAGTCAAATATTGAATTATTCCTGAAACAGATATTTTTGTGGTCAGCAAAAACAATATGGCGGGGCCCGCCTCCGTCTGATGGTTCTGTCTGATCAGACACAGAGGATGTGGTCGTCTCACCTCGACATGTCTGCCGTCATTGCCATGACGATGGGAATGACTGGAAGGAACGTGTCCAGACAGAGTGGGCGGCTCCTCCTTCCCCCACCCCTGTCCACCCAAAACACTCTCTGCCCGAGGCCAACAGAGATCCCCCTCTGCCGAGCTCTTCTCAGATACGTG